>NW_027478804.1:0-237004 GCF_051014685.1 Ptiloglossa arizonensis
AGGTTATACGTTATACGTTATACGTTATATGTTGTACGTTATACTTTATACGTTATGCGTTATACGTTATACGTTATACGTTATACGTTATACATTATACGTTATACGTTATACGTTATACGTTATACGTTATACGTTATACGTTTTACGTTATACGTTATACGTTATACGTTATACGTTATACGTTATACGTAATATGTAATACGTCATACGTTTTACGTTAATCGTCATACGTTATACGCTATACGTTATACGTTATACGTTATACGTTATACGTTATACGTTATATGTTATACGTTATACGTTATACGTTATACGTTATACGTTATACGTTATACGTTATACGTTATACGTTATACGTTATACGTTATACCGTAATATGTAATACGTCATACGTTTTACGTTAATCGTCATTCGTTATACGTTATACGCTATACGTTATACGTTATACGTTATACGTTATACGTTATACGTTATACGTTATACGTTATACGTTATACGTTATACGTTATACGTTATACGTTATACGTTATACGTTATACGTTATACGTTATACGTTATACGTTAAACGTTGTACGTTATACGATATACGTTATACGTCATACGTTATACGTTATACGTTATGCGTTATACGTTATACGTTATACGTTATACGTTATACGTTATACGTTATACGTTATACGCTATACGTTATACGTTATACGTTATACGTTATATGTTGTACGTTATACTTTATACGTTATGCGTTATACGTTATACGTTATACGTTATACGTTATACGTAATATGTAATACGTCATACGTTTTACGTTAATCGTCATACGTTATACGTTATACGCTATACGTTATACGTTATACGTTATACGTTATACGTTATACGTTATACGTTATACGTTATACGTTATACGTAATATTTAATACGTCATACGTTTTACGTTAATCGTCATTCGTTATACGTTATACGCTATACGTTATACGTTATACGTTATACGTTATACGTTATACGTTATACGTTATACGTTATACGTTATACGTTATACGTTATACGTTAGACGCTATACGTTATACGTTATGCGTTATACGTTATACGTTATACGTTGTACGTTATACGTTATACGTTATACGTTATACGTTATACGTTATACGTTATACGTTATACGTTATATGTTGTACGTTATACTTTATACGTTATGCGATATACGTTATAGGTTATACGTTATACGTTATACATTATACGTTATACGTTATACGTTATACGTTTACGTTATACGTTATACGTTATAAGTTATACGATATACGTTATACGTTATACGTTATACGTAATATGTAATACGTCATACGTTTTACGTTAATCGTCATACGTTATACGTTATAACGCTATACGTTATACGTTATACGTTATACGTTATACGTTATACGTTATACGTTATACGTAATATTTAATACGTCATACGTTTTACGTTAATCGTCATTCGTTATACGTTATACGCTATACGTTATACGTTATACGTTATACGTTATACGTTATACGTTATACGTTATACGTTATACGTAATATTTAATACGTCATACGTTTTACGTTAATCGTCATTCGTTATACGTTATACGCTATACGTTATACGTTATACGTTATACGTTATACGTTATACGTTATACGTTATACGTTATACGTTATACGTTATACGTTATACGTTAGACGCTATACGTTATACGTTATGCGTTATACGTTATACGTTATACGTTGTACGTTATACGTTATACGTTATACGTTATACGTTATACGTTATACGTTATACGTTATACGTTATATGTTGTACGTTATACTTTATACGTTATGCGATATACGTTATAGGTTATACGTTATACGTTATACATTATACGTTATACGTTATACGTTATACGTTATACGTTATACGTTATACGTTATACGTTATACGTTATACGTTATACGTTATACGTTATACGTTATACGTTATACGTTATACGTTATACGTTATACGTTATACGTTATACGTTATACGTTATACGTTATACGTTATACGTTATACGTTATACGTTATACGTTATACGTTATACGTAATATTTAATACGTCATACGTTTTACGTTAATCGTCATTCGTTATACGTTATACGCTATACGTTATACGTTATACGTTATACGTTATACGTTATACGTTATACGTTATACGTTATACGTTATACGTTATACGTTATACGTTAGACGCTATACGTTATACGTAATATGTAATACGTCATACGTATTACGTTAATCGTCATTCGTTATACGTTATACGCTATACGTTATACGTTATACGTTATACGTTATACGTTATACGTTATACGTTATACGTAATACGTTATACGTTATACGTTATACGTTATACGTTATACGTTATACGTTATACGTTATACGTTATACGTTATACGTTATACGTTAGACGTTGTACGTTATACGATATACGTTATACGTCATACGCTATGCGTTATACGTTATGCGTTATACGTTATACGTTATACGTTGTACGTTATACGTTATACGTTATACGTTATACGCTATAGGTTATACGTTATACGTTATACGTTATATGTTGTACGTTATACTTTATACGTTATGCGTTATACGTTATACGTTATACGTTATACGTTATACATTATACGTTATACGTTATACGTTATACGTTATACGTTATACGTTATACGTTTTACGTTATACGTTATACGTTATACGTTATACGTTATACGTTATACGTAATATGTAATACGTCATACGTTTTACGTTAATCGTCATACGTTATACGCTATACGTTATACGTTATACGTTATACGTTATACGTTATACGTTATACGTTATACGTTATACGTTATACGTTATACGTTATACGTTATTACGTTATACGTTATACGTTATACGTTATACGTTATACGTTATACGTTTATACGTTATACGTTAACGTCTTACGTTATACGATATACGTTATACGTTCATACGTTATACGTTATACGTTATACGTTATACGTTATACGTTATACGTTATACGTTATACGTTATACGTTTATACGCTAGTACGTTATACGTTATTACGTTATATGTTGTACGTTATACTTTATACGTTATGCGTTATACGTTATACGTTATACGTTATTACGTTATACGTAATATGTATACGTCATACGTTTTACGTTAATCGTCATACGTTATACGTTATACGCTATACGTTATACGTTATACGTTATACGTTATACGTTATACGTTATTACGTTATACGTTATACGTTATACGTAATATTTAATACGTCATACGTTTTACGTTAATCGTCATTCGTTATACGTTATACGCTATACGTTATACGTTATACGTTATACGTTATACGTTATACGTTATACGTTATACGTTATACGTTATACGTTATACGTTATACGTTAGACGCTATACGTTATACGTTATGCGTTATACGTTATACGTTATACGTTGTACGTTATACGTTATACGTTATACGTTATACGTTATACGTTATACGTTATACGTTATACGTTATATGTTGTACGTTATACTTTATACGTTATGCGATATACGTTATAGGTTATACGTTATACGTTATACATTATACGTTATACGTTATACGTTATACGTTTACGTTATACGTTATACGTTATAAGTTATACGATATACGTTATACGTTATACGTTATACGTAATATGTAATACGTCATACGTTTTACGTTAATCGTCATACGTTATACGTTATACGCTATACGTTATACGTTATACGTTATACGTTATACGTTATACGTTATACGTTATACGTTATACGTTATACGTTATACGTTATACGTTATACGTTAGACGCTATACGTTATACGTTATGCGTTATAACGTTATACGTTATAAGTTGTACGTTATACGTTATACGTTATACGTTATACGTTGTACGTTATACGTTATACGTTATACGTTATACGTTATACGTTATACGTTATACGTTATACGTTATACGTTATACGTTATACGTTGTACGTTATACGTTCTACGTTATACGTTATACGTTATACGTTATACGTTATACGTTATACGTTATACGTTATACGTTATACGTAATATTTAATACGTCATACGTTTTACGTTAATCGTCATTCGTTATACGTTATACGCTATACGTTATACGTTATACGTTATACGTTATACGTTATACGTTATACGTTATACGTTATACGTTATACGTTATACGTTATACGTTATACGTTATACGTTATACGTTATACGTTATACGTTATACGTTATACGTTATACGTTATACGTTATACGTTATACGTTATACGTTATACGTTATACGTTATACGTTATACGTTATACGTTATACGTAATATTTAATACGTCATACGTTTTACGTTAATCGTCATTCGTTATACGTTATACGCTATACGTTATAAGTTATACGTTATACGTTATACGTTATACGTTATACGTTATACGTTATACGTTATACGTTATACGTTATACGTTAGACGCTATACGTTATACGTTATGCGTTATACGTTATACGTTATACGTTGTACGTTATACGTTATACGTTATACGTTATACGCTATACGTTATACGTTATACGTTATACGTTATATGTTGTACGTTATACTTTATACGTTATGCGTTATACGTTATACGTTATACGTTATACGTTATACATTATACGTTATACGTTATACGTTATACGTTATACGTTATACGTTATACGTTATACGTTATACGTTATACGTTATACGTTATACGTTATACGTTATACGTTATACGTTATACGTTATACGTTATACGTTATACGTTATACGTTATACGTAATATTTAATACGTCATACGTATTACGTTAATCGTCATTCGTTATACGTTATACGCTATACGTTATACGTTATACGTTATACGTTATACGTTATACGTTATACGTTATACGTAATACGTTATACGTTATACGTTATACGTTATACGTTATACGTTATACGTTATACGTTTTACGTTATACGTTATACGTTATACGTTATATGTTATAAGTTATGCGTTATACGTTATACGTTATACGTTATACGTTATACGTAATATGTAATACGTCATACGTTTTACGTTAATCGTCATACGTTATACGTTATACGCTATACGTTATACGTTATACGTTATACGTTATACGTTATACGTTATACGTTATAACGTTATACGTTATACGATATACGTTATACGTTATACGTTATACGTTAGACGCTATACGTTATATGTTATACGTTATACGTTATACGTTATACGTTATACGTTATACGTTATACGTTATACGTTATACGTTATACGTTATACGTTATACGTTATACGTAATATGTAATACGTCATACGTATTACGTTAATCGTCATTCGTTATACGTTATACGCTATACGTTATACGTTATACGTTATACGTTATACGTTATACGTTATACGTTATACGTAATACGTTATACGTTATACGTTATACGTTATACGTTATACGTTATACGTTATACGTTATACGTTATACGTTATACGTTATACGTTAGACGATGTACGTTATACGATATACGTTATACGTCATACGCTATGCGTTATACGTTATGCGTTATACGTTATACGTTATACGTTGTACGTTATACGTTATACGTTATACGTTATACGCTATAGGTTATACGTTATACGTTATACGTTATATGTTGTACGTTATACTTTATACGTTATGCGTTATACGTTATACGTTATACGTTATACGTTATACATTATACGTTATACGTTATACGTTATACGTTATACGTTATACGTTATACGTTTTACGTTATACGTTATACGTTATACGTTATACGTTATACGTTATACGTAATATGTAATACGTCATACGTTTTACGTTAATCGTCATACGTTATACGCTATACGTTATACGTTATACGTTATACGTTATACGTTATACGTTATATGTTATACGTTATACGTTATACGTTATACGTTATACGTTATACGTTATACGTTATACGTTATACGTTATACGTTATACGTTATACGTTATACGTAATATGTAATACGTCATACGTTTTACGTTAATCGTCATTCGTTATACACGTTATACGCTATACGTTATACGTTATACGTTATACGTTATACGTTATACGTTATACGTTATACGTTATACGTTATACGTTATACGTTATACGTTATACGTTATACGTTATACGTTATACGTTATACGTTATACGTTATACGTTAAACGTTGTACGTTATACGATATACGTTATACGTCATACGTTATACGTTATACGTTATGCGTTATACGTTATACGTTATACGTTATACGTTATACGTTATACGTTATACGTTATACGCTATACGTTATACGTTATACGTTATACGTTATATGTTGTACGTTATACTTTATACGTTATGCGTTATACGTTATACGTTATACGTTATACGTTATACGTAATATGTAATACGTCATACGTTTTACGTTAATCGTCATACGTTATACGTTATACGCTATACGTTATACGTTATACGTTATACGTTATACGTTATACGTTATACGTTATACGTTATACGTTATACGTAATATTTAATACGTCATACGTTTTACGTTAATCGTCATTCGTTATACGTTATACGCTATACGTTATACGTTATACGTTATACGTTATACGTTATACGTTATACGTTATACGTTATACGTTATACGTTATACGTTATACGTTAGACGCTATACGTTATACGTTATGCGTTATACGTTATACGTTATACGTTGTACGTTATACGTTATACGTTATACGTTATACGTTATACGTTATACGTTATACGTTATACGTTATATGTTGTACGTTATACTTTATACGTTATGCGATATACGTTATAGGTTATACGTTATACGTTATACATTATACGTTATACGTTATACGTTATACGTTTACGTTATACGTTATACGTTATAAGTTATACGATATACGTTATACGTTATACGTTATACGTAATATGTAATACGTCATACGTTTTACGTTAATCGTCATACGTTATACGTTATACGCTATACGTTATACGTTATACGTTATACGTTATACGTTATACGTTATACGTTATACGTTATACGTTATACGTTATACGTTATACGTTATACGTTATACGTTAGACGCTATACGTTATACGTTATGCGTTATACGTTATACGTTATAAGTTGTACGTTATACGTTATACGTTATACGTTATACGTTGTACGTTATACGTTATACGTTATACGTTATACGTTATACGTTATACGTTATACGTTATACGTTATACGTTATACGTTATACGTTGTACGTTATACGTTCTACGTTATACGTTATACGTTATACGTTATACGTTATACGTTATACGTTATACGTTATACGTTATACGTAATATTTAATACGTCATACGTTTTACGTTAATCGTCATTCGTTATACGTTATACGCTATACGTTATACGTTATACGTTATACGTTATACGTTATACGTTATACGTTATACGTTATACGTTATACGTTATACGTTATACGTTATACGTTATACGTTATACGTTATACGTTATACGTTATACGTTATACGTTATACGTTATACGTTATACGTTATACGTTATACGTTATACGTTATACGTTATACGTTATACGTTATACGTTATACGTAATATTTAATACGTCATACGTTTTACGTTAATCGTCATTCGTTATACGTTATACGCTATACGTTATACGTTATACGTTATACGTTATACGTTATACGTTATACGTTATACGTTATACGTTATACGTTATACGTTATACGTTAGACGCTATACGTTATACGTAATATGTAATACGTCATACGTATTACGTTAATCGTCATTCGTTATACGTTATACGCTATACGTTATACGTTATACGTTATACGTTATACGTTATACGTTATACGTTATACGTAATACGTTATACGTTATACGTTATACGTTATACGTTATACGTTATACGTTATACGTTATACGTTATACGTTATACGTTATACGTTAGACGTTGTACGTTATACGATATACGTTATACGTCATACGCTATGCGTTATACGTTATGCGTTATACGTTATACGTTATACGTTGTACGTTATACGTTATACGTTATACGTTATACGCTATAGGTTATACGTTATACGTTATACGTTATATGTTGTACGTTATACTTTATACGTTATGCGTTATACGTTATACGTTATACGTTATACGTTATACATTATACGTTATACGTTATACGTTATACGTTATACGTTATACGTTATACGTTTTACGTTATACGTTATACGTTATACGTTATACGTTATACGTTATACGTAATATGTAATACGTCATACGTTTTACGTTAATCGTCATACGTTATACGCTATACGTTATACGTTATACGTTATACGTTATACGTTATACGTTATATGTTATACGTTATACGTTATACGTTATACGTTATACGTTATACGTTATACGTTATACGTTATACGTTATACGTTATACGTTATACGTAATATGTAATACGTCATACGTTTTACGTTAATCGTCATTCGTTATACGTTATACGCTATACGTTATACGTTATACGTTATACGTTATACGTTATACGTTATACGTTATACGTTATACGTTATACGTTATACGTTATACGTTATACGTTATACGTTATACGTTATACGTTATACGTTATACGTTATACGTTAAACGTTGTACGTTATACGATATACGTTATACGTCATACGTTATACGTTATACGTTATGCGTTATACGTTATACGTTATACGTTATACGTTATACGTTATACGTTATACGTTATACGCTATACGTTATACGTTATACGTTATACGTTATATGTTGTACGTTATACTTTATACGTTATGCGTTATACGTTATACGTTATACGTTATACGTTATACGTAATATGTAATACGTCATACGTTTTACGTTAATCGTCATACGTTATACGTTATACGCTATACGTTATACGTTATACGTTATACGTTATACGTTATACGTTATACGTTATACGTTATACGTTATACGTAATATTTAATACGTCATACGTTTTACGTTAATCGTCATTCGTTATACGTTATACGCTATACGTTATACGTTATACGTTATACGTTATACGTTATACGTTATACGTTATACGTTATACGTTATACGTTATACGTTATACGTTAGACGCTATACGTTATACGTTATGCGTTATACGTTATACGTTATACGTTGTACGTTATACGTTATACGTTATACGTTATACGTTATACGTTATACGTTATACGTTATACGTTATATGTTGTACGTTATACTTTATACGTTATGCGATATACGTTATAGGTTATACGTTATACGTTATACATTATACGTTATACGTTATACGTTATACGTTTACGTTATACGTTATACGTTATAAGTTATACGATATACGTTATACGTTATACGTTATACGTAATATGTAATACGTCATACGTTTTACGTTAATCGTCATACGTTATACGTTATACGCTATACGTTATACGTTATACGTTATACGTTATACGTTATACGTTATACGTTATACGTAATATTTAATACGTCATACGTTTTACGTTAATCGTCATTCGTTATA
This sequence comes from Ptiloglossa arizonensis, assembly GCF_051014685.1. Taxonomy (NCBI): domain Eukaryota; kingdom Metazoa; phylum Arthropoda; class Insecta; order Hymenoptera; family Colletidae; genus Ptiloglossa; species Ptiloglossa arizonensis. The sequence continues at coordinate 9,621 of NW_027478804.1, forward strand.
CGTTATACGCTATACGTTATACGTTATACGTTATACGTTATACGTTATACGTTATACGTTATACGTTATACGTAATATTTAATACGTCATACGTTTTACGTTAATCGTCATTCGTTATACGTTATACGCTATACGTTATACGTTATACGTTATACGTTATACGTTATACGTTATACGTTATACGTTATACGTTATACGTTATACGTTATACGTTAGACGCTATACGTTATACGTTATGCGTTATACGTTATACGTTATACGTTATACGTTATACGTTATACGTTATACGTTATACGTTATACGTTATACGTTATACGTTATACGTTAGACGCTATACGTTATACGTTATGCGTTATACGTTATACGTTATACGTTATACGTTATACGTAATATTTAATACGTCATACGTTTTACGTTAATCGTCATTCGTTATACGTTATACGCTATACGTTATACGTTATACGTTATACGTTATACGTTATACGTTATACGTTATACGTTATACGTTATACGTTATACGTTATACGTTATACGTTATACGTTATACGTTATACGTTATACGTTATACGTTATACGTTATACGTTATACGTTATACGTTATACGTTATACGTTATACGTTATACGTTATACGTTATACGTTATACGTTATACGTAATATTTAATACGTCATACGTTTTACGTTAATCGTCATTCGTTATACGTTATACGCTATACGTTATACGTTATACGTTATACGTTATACGTTATACGTTATACGTTATACGTTATACGTTATACGTTATACGTTATACGTTAGACGCTATACGTTATACGTAATATGTAATACGTCATACGTATTACGTTAATCGTCATTCGTTATACGTTATACGCTATACGTTATACGTTATACGTTATACGTTATACGTTATACGTTATACGTTATACGTAATACGTTATACGTTATACGTTATACGTTATACGTTATACGTTATACGTTATACGTTATACGTTATACGTTATACGTTATACGTTAGACGTTGTACGTTATACGATATACGTTATACGTCATACGCTATGCGTTATACGTTATGCGTTATACGTTATACGTTATACGTTGTACGTTATACGTTATACGTTATACGTTATACGCTATAGGTTATACGTTATACGTTATACGTTATATGTTGTACGTTATACTTTATACGTTATGCGTTATACGTTATACGTTATACGTTATACGTTATACATTATACGTTATACGTTATACGTTATACGTTATACGTTATACGTTATACGTTTTACGTTATACGTTATACGTTATACGTTATACGTTATACGTTATACGTAATATGTAATACGTCATACGTTTTACGTTAATCGTCATACGTTATACGCTATACGTTATACGTTATACGTTATACGTTATACGTTATACGTTATATGTTATACGTTATACGTTATACGTTATACGTTATACGTTATACGTTATACGTTATACGTTATACGTTATACGTTATACGTTATACGTAATATGTAATACGTCATACGTTTTACGTTAATCGTCATTCGTTATACGTTATACGCTATACGTTATACGTTATACGTTATACGTTATACGTTATACGTTATACGTTATACGTTATACGTTATACGTTATACGTTATACGTTATACGTTATACGTTATACGTTATACGTTATACGTTATACGTTATACGTTAAACGTTGTACGTTATACGATATACGTTATACGTCATACGTTATACGTTATACGTTATGCGTTATACGTTATACGTTATACGTTATACGTTATACGTTATACGTTATACGTTATACGCTATACGTTATACGTTATACGTTATACGTTATATGTTGTACGTTATACTTTATACGTTATGCGTTATACGTTATACGTTATACGTTATACGTTATACGTAATATGTAATACGTCATACGTTTTACGTTAATCGTCATACGTTATACGTTATACGCTATACGTTATACGTTATACGTTATACGTTATACGTTATACGTTATACGTTATACGTTATACGTTATACGTTATACGTAATATTTAATACGTCATACGTTTTACGTTAATCGTCATTCGTTATACGTTATACGCTATACGTTATACGTTATACGTTATACGTTATACGTTATACGTTATACGTTATACGTTATACGTTATACGTTATACGTTATACGTTAGACGCTATACGTTATACGTTATGCGTTATACGTTATACGTTATACGTTGTACGTTATACGTTATACGTTATACGTTATACGTTATACGTTATACGTTATACGTTATACGTTATATGTTGTACGTTATACTTTATACGTTATGCGATATACGTTATAGGTTATACGTTATACGTTATACATTATACGTTATACGTTATACGTTATACGTTTACGTTATACGTTATACGTTATAAGTTATACGATATACGTTATACGTTATACGTTATACGTAATATGTAATACGTCATACGTTTTACGTTAATCGTCATACGTTATACGTTATACGCTATACGTTATACGTTATACGTTATACGTTATACGTTATACGTTATACGTTATACGTTATACGTTATACGTTATACGTTATACGTTATACGTTAGACGCTATACGTTATACGTTATGCGTTATACGTTATACGTTATAAGTTGTACGTTATACGTTATACGTTATACGTTATACGTTGTACGTTATACGTTATACGTTATACGTTATACGTTATACGTTATACGTTATACGTTATACGTTATACGTTATACGTTATACGTTGTACGTTATACGTTCTACGTTATACGTTATACGTTATACGTTATACGTTATACGTTATACGTTATACGTTATACGTTATACGTAATATTTAATACGTCATACGTTTTACGTTAATCGTCATTCGTTATACGTTATACGCTATACGTTATACGTTATACGTTATACGTTATACGTTATACGTTATACGTTATACGTTATACGTTATACGTTATACGTTATACGTTATACGTTATACGTTATACGTTATACGTTATACGTTATACGTTATACGTTATACGTTATACGTTATACGTTATACGTTATACGTTATACGTTATACGTTATACGTTATACGTTATACGTTATACGTAATATTTAATACGTCATACGTTTTACGTTAATCGTCATTCGTTATACGTTATACGCTATACGTTATACGTTATACGTTATACGTTATACGTTATACGTTATACGTTATACGTTATACGTTATACGTTATACGTTATACGTTAGACGCTATACGTTATACGTTATGCGTTATACGTTATACGTTATACGTTGTACGTTATACGTTATACGTTATACGTTATACGCTATACGTTATACGTTATACGTTATACGTTATATGTTGTACGTTATACTTTATACGTTATGCGTTATACGTTATACGTTATACGTTATACGTTATACATTATACGTTATACGTTATACGTTATACGTTATACGTTATACGTTATACGTTATACGTTATACGTTATACGTTATACGTTATACGTTATACGTTATACGTTATACGTTATACGTTATACGTTATACGTTATACGTTATACGTTATACGTAATATTTAATACGTCATACGTTTTACGTTAATCGTCATTCGTTATACGTTATACGCTATACGTTATACGTTATACGTTATACGTTATACGTTATACGTTATACGATATACGTTATACGTTATACGTTATACGTTATACGTTAGACGCTATACGTTATACGTTATGCGTTATACGTTATACGTTATACGTTGTACGTTATACGTTATACGTTATACGTTATACGTTATACGTTATACGTTATACGTTATACGTTATATGTTGTACGTTATACTTATACGTTATGCGATATACGTTATAGGTTATACGTTATACGTTATACATTATACGTTATACGTTATACGTTATACGTTTACGTTATACGTTATACGTTATAAGTTATACGTTATACGTTATACGTTATACGTTATACGTAATATGTAATACGTCATACGTTTTACGTTAATCGTCATACGTTATACGTTATACGCTATACGTTATACGTTATACGTTATACGTTATACGTTATACGTTATACGTTATACGTTATACGTTATACGTTATACGTTATACGTTATACGTTAGACGCTATACGTTATACGTTATGCGTTATACGTTATACGTTATAAGTTGTACGTTATACGTTATACGTTATACGTTATACGTTGTACGTTATACGTTATACGTTATACGTTATACGTTATACGTTATACGTTATACGTTATACGTTATACGTTATACGTTATACGTTGTACGTTATACGTTCTACGTTATACGTTATACGTTATACGTTAAACGTTGTACATTATACGTTATACGTTATACGATATACGTTATTCGTTATACGTTATACGTTATACGTTATACGTTATACGTTATACGTTATACGTTATACGTTATACGTTATACGTTATACGTTATACGTTATACGTTATACGTTATACGTTATACGTTATACGTTATACGTAATATGTAATACGTCATACGTTTTACGTTAATCTCATACGTTATACGTTATACGCCATACGTTATACGTTATACGTTATACGTTATACGTTATACGTTATACGTTATACGTTATACGTTATACGTTATACGTTATACGTTATACGTTATACGTTATACGTTATACGTTATACGTTATACGTTATACGTTATACGTTATACGTTATACGTTATACGTTATACGTTATACGTTATACGTTATACGTAATATTTAATACGTCATACGTTTTACGTTAATCGTCATTCGTTATACGTTATACGCTATACGTTATACGTTATACGTTATACGTTATACGTTATACGTTATACGTTATACGTTATACGTTATACGTTATACGTTATACGTTATACGTTATACGTTATACGTTATACGTTATACGTTAAACGTTGTACGTTATACGATATACGTTATACGTCATACGCTATGCGTTATACGTTATGCGTTATACGTTATACGTTATACGTTGTACGTTATACGTTATACGTTATACGTTATACGCTATAGGTTATACGTTATATGTTGTACGTTATACTTTATACGTTATGCGTTATACGTTATACGTTATACGTTATACGTTATACATTATACGTTATACGTTATACGTTATACGTTATACGTTATACGTTATACGTTTTACGTTATACGTTATACGTTATACGTTATACGTTATACGTTATACGTAATATGTAATACGTCATACGTTTTACGTTAATCGTCATACGTTATACGCTATACGTTATACGTTATACGTTATACGTTATACGTTATACGTTATATGTTATACGTTATACGTTATACGTTATACGTTATACGTTATACGTTATACGTTATACGTTATACGTTATACGTTATACGTTATACGTAATATGTAATACGTCATACGTTTTACGTTAATCGTCATTCGTTATACGTTATACGCTATACGTTATACGTTATACGTTATACGTTATACGTTATACGTTATACGTTATACGTTATACGTTATACGTTATACGTTATACGTTATACGTTATACGTTATACGTTATACGTTATACGTTATACGTTATACGTTATACGTTAAACGTTGTACGTTATACGATATACGTTATACGTCATACGTTATACGTTATACGTTATGCGTTATACGTTATACGTTATACGTTATACGTTATACGTTATACGTTATACGTTATACGCTATACGTTATACGTTATACGTTATACGTTAATTGTTGTACGTTATACTTTATACGTTATGCGTTATACGTTATACGTTATACGTTATACGTTATACGTAATATGTAATACGTCATACGTTTTACGTTAATCGTCATACGTTATACGTTATACGCTATACGTTATACGTTATACGTTATACGTTATACGTTATACGTTATACGTTATACGTTATACGTTATACGTAATATTTAATACGTCATACGTTTTACGTTAATCGTCATTCGTTATACGTTATACGCTATACGTTATACGTTATACGTTATACGTTATACGTTATACGTTATACGTTATACGTTATACGTTATACGTTATACGTTATACGTTAGACGCTATACGTTATACGTTATGCGTTATACGTTATACGTTATACGTTGTACGTTATACGTTATACGTTATACGTTATACGTTATACGTTATACGTTATACGTTATACGTTATATGTTGTACGTTATACTTTATACGTTATGCGATATACGTTATAGGTTATACGTTATACGTTATACATTATACGTTATACGTTATACGTTATACGTTTACGTTATACGTTATACGTTATAAGTTATACGATATACGTTATACGTTATACGTTATACGTAATATGTAATACGTCATACGTTTTACGTTAATCGTCATACGTTATACGTTATACGCTATACGTTATACGTTATACGTTATACGTTATACGTTATACGTTATACGTTATACGTTATACGTTATACGTTATACGTTATACGTTATACGTTAGACGCTATACGTTATACGTTATGCGTTATACGTTATACGTTATAAGTTGTACGTTATACGTTATACGTTATACGTTATACGTTGTACGTTATACGTTATACGTTATACGTTATACGTTATACGTTATACGTTATACGTTATACGTTATACGTTATACGTTATACGTTGTACGTTATACGTTCTACGTTATACGTTATACGTTATACGTTATACGTTATACGTTATACGTAATATTTAATACGTCATACGTTTTACGTTAATCGTCATTCGTTATACGTTATACGCTATACGTTATACGTTATACGTTATACGTTATACGTTATACGTTATACGTTATACGTTATACGTTATACGTTATACGTTATACGTTATACGTTATACGTTATACGTTATACGTTATACGTTATACGTTATACGTTATACGTTATACGTTATACGTTATACGTTATACGTTATACGTTATACGTTATACGTAATATTTAATACGTCATACGTTTTACGTTAATCGTCATTCGTTATACGTTATACGCTATACGTTATACGTTATACGTTATACGTTATACGTTATACGTTATACGTTATACGTTATACGTTATACGTTATACGTTATACGTTATACGTTATACGTTAGACGCTATACGTTATACGTTATGCGTTATACGTTATACGTTATACGTTGTACGTTATACGTTATACGTTATACGTTATACGCTATACGTTATACGTTATACGTTATACGCTATACGTTATACGTTATACGTTATACGTTATATGTTGTACGTTATACTTTATACGTTATGCGTTATACGTTATACGTTATACGTTATACGTTATACGTAATATGTAATACGTCATACGTTTTACGTTAATCGTCATACGTTATACGTTATACGCTATACGTTATACGTTATACGTTATACGTTATACGTTATACGTTATACGTTATACGTAATATTTAATACGTCATACGTTTTACGTTAATCGTCATTCGTTATACGTTATACGCTATACGTTATACGTTATACGTTATACGTTATACGTTATACGTTATACGTTATACGTTATACGTTATACGTTATACGTTATACGTTAGACGCTATACGTTATACGTTATGCGTTATACGTTATACGTTATACGTTGTACGTTATACGTAATATTTAATACGTCATACGTTTTACGTTAATCGTCATTCGTTATACGTTATACGCTATACGTTATACGTTATACGTTATACGTTATACGTTATACGTTATACGTTATACGTTATACGTTATACGTTATACGTTATACGTTATACGTTATACGTTATACGTTATACGTTATACGTTATACGTTATACGTTAGACGCTATACGTTATACGTTATGCGTTATACGTTATACGTTATAAGTTGTACGTTATACGTTATACGTTATACGTTATACGTTGTACGTTATACGTTATACGTTATACGTTATACGTTATACGTTATACGTTATACGTTATACGTTATACGTTATACGTTATACGTTGTACGTTATACGTTCTACGTTATACGTTATACGTTATACGTTATACGTTATACGTAATATTTAATACGTCATACGTTTTACGTTAATCGTCATTCGTTATACGTTATACGCTATACGTTATACGTTATACGTTATACGTTAGACGCTATACGTTATACGTTATGCGTTATACGTTATACGTTATACGTTGTACGTTATACGTTATACGTTATACGTTATACGCTATACGTTATACGTTATACGTTATACGCTATACGTTATACGTTATACGTTATACGTTATATGTTGTACGTTATACTTTATACGTTATGCGTTATACGTTATACGTTATACGTTATACGTTATACGTAATATGTAATACGTCATACGTTTTACGTTAATCGTCATACGTTATACGTTATACGCTATACGTTATACGTTATACGTTATACGTTATACGTTATACGTTATACGTTATACGTAATATTTAATACGTCATACGTTTTACGTTAATCGTCATTCGTTATACGTTATACGCTATACGTTATACGTTATACGTTATACGTTATACGTTATACGTTATACGTTATACGTTATACGTTATACGTTATACGTTATACGTTAGACGCTATACGTTATACGTTATGCGTTATACGTTATACGTTATACGTTGTACGTTATACGTAATATTTAATACGTCATACGTTTTACGTTAATCGTCATTCGTTATACGTTATACGCTATACGTTATACGTTATACGTTATACGTTATACGTTATACGTTATACGTTATACGTTATACGTTATACGTTATACGTTATACGTTATACGTTATACGTTATACGTTATACGTTATACGTTATACGTTATACGTTAGACGCTATACGTTATACGTTATGCGTTATACGTTATACGTTATAAGTTGTACGTTATACGTTATACGTTATACGTTATACGTTGTACGTTATACGTTATACGTTATACGTTATACGTTATACGTTATACGTTATACGTTATACGTTATACGTTATACGTTATACGTTGTACGTTATACGTTCTACGTTATACGTTATACGTTATACGTTATACGTTATACGTAATATTTAATACGTCATACGTTTTACGTTAATCGTCATTCGTTATACGTTATACGCTATACGTTATACGTTATACGTTATACGTTATACGTTATACGTTATACGTTATACGTTATACGTTATACGTTATACGTTATACGTTATACGTTATACGTTATACGTTATACGTTATACGTTATACGTTATACGTTATACGTTATACGTTATACGTTATACGTTATACGTTATACGTTATACGTTATACGTTATACGTTATACGTTATACGTAATATTTAATACGTCATACGTTTTACGTTAATCGTCATTCGTTATACGTTATACGCTATACGTTATACGTTATACGTTATACGTTATACGTTATACGTTATACGTTATACGTTATACGTTATACGTTATACGTTATACGTTATACGTTATACGTTAGACGCTATACGTTATACGTTATGCGTTATACGTTATACGTTATACGTTGTACGTTATACGTTATACGTTATACGTTATACGTTATACGCTATACGTTATACGTTATACGTTATACGCTATACGTTATACGTTATACGTTATACGTTATATGTTGTACGTTATACTTTATACGTTATGCGTTATACGTTATACGTTATACGTTATACGTTATACGTAATATGTAATACGTCATACGTTTTACGTTAATCGTCATACGTTATACGTTATACGCTATACGTTATACGTTATACGTTATACGTTATACGTTATACGTTATACGTTATACGTTATACGTTATACGTAATATTTAATACGTCATACGTTTTACGTTAATCGTCATTCGTTGTACGTTATACGCTATACGTTATACGTTATACGTTATACGTTATACGTTATACGTTATACGTTATACGTTATACGTTATACGTTATACGTTATACGTTAGACGCTATACGATATACGTTATGCGTTATACGTTATACGTTATACGTTGTACGTTATACGTTATACGTTATACGTTATACGTTATACGTTATACGTTATACGTTATACGTTATATGTTGTACGTTATACTTTATACGTTATGCGATATACGTTATAGGTTATACGTTATACGTTATACATTATACGTTATACGTTATACGTTATACGTTTACGTTATACGTTATACGTTATAAGTTATACGATATACGTTATACGTTATACGTTATACGTAATATGTAATACGTCATACGTTTTACGTTAATCGTCATACGTTATACGTTATACGCTATACGTTATACGTTATACGTTATACGTTATACGTTATACGTTATACGTTATACGTTATACGTTATACGTTATACGTTAGACGCTATACGTTATACGTTATGCGTTATACGTTATACGTTATAAGTTGTACGTTATACGTTATACGTTATACGTTATACGTTGTACGTTATACGTTATACGTTATACGTTATACGTTATACGTTATACGTTATACGTTATACGTTATACGTTATACGTTATACGTTGTACGTTATACGTTCTACGTTATACGTTATACGTTATACGTTATACGTTATACGTTATACGTTATACGTAATATTTAATACGTCATACGTTTTACGTTAATCGTCATTCGTTATACGTTATACGCTATACGTTATACGTTATACGTTATACGTTATACGTTATACGTTATACGTTATACGTTATACGTTATACGTTATACGTTATACGTTATACGTTATACGTTATACGTTATACGTAATATGTAATACGTCATACGTTTTACGTTAATCTCATACGTTATACGTTATACGCCATACGTTATACGTTATACGTTATACGTTATACGTTATACGTTATACGTTATACGTTATACGTTATACGTTATACGTTATACGTTATACGTTATACGTTATACGTTATACGTTATACGTTATACGTTATACGTTATACGTTATACGTTATACGTTATACGTTATACGTAATATTTAATACGTCATACGTTTTACGTTAATCGTCATTCGTTATACGTTATACGCTATACGTTATACGTTATACGTTATACGTTATACGTTATACGTTATACGTTATACGTTATACGTTATACGTTATACGTTATACGTTATACGTTATACGTTATACGTTATACGTTATACGTTAAACGTTGTACGTTATACGATATACGTTATACGTCATACGCTATGCGTTATACGTTATGCGTTATACGTTATACGTTATACGTTGTACGTTATACGTTATACGTTATACGTTATACGCTATAGGTTATACGTTATATGTTGTACGTTATACTTTATACGTTATGCGTTATACGTTATACGTTATACGTTATACGTTATACATTATACGTTATACGTTATACGTTATACGTTATACGTTATACGTTATACGTTTTACGTTATACGTTATACGTTATACGTTATACGTTATACGTTATACGTAATATGTAATACGTCATACGTTTTACGTTAATCGTCATACGTTATACGCTATACGTTATACGTTATACGTTATACGTTATACGTTATACGTTATATGTTATACGTTATACGTTATACGTTATACGTTATACGTTATACGTTATACGTTATACGTTATACGTTATACGTTATACGTTATACGTAATATGTAATACGTCATACGTTTTACGTTAATCGTCATTCGTTATACGTTATACGCTATACGTTATACGTTATACGTTATACGTTATACGTTATACGTTATACGTTATACGTTATACGTTATACGTTATACGTTATACGTTATACGTTATACGTTATACGTTATACGTTATACGTTATACGTTAAACGTTGTACGTTATACGATATACGTTATACGTCATACGTTATACGTTATACGTTATGCGTTATACGTTATACGTTATACGTTCGACGCTATACGTTATACGTTATGCGTTATACGTTATACGTTATACGTTGTACGTTATACGTAATATTTAATACGTCATACGTTTTACGTTAATCGTCATTCGTTATACGTTATACGCTATACGTTATACGTTATACGTTATACGTTATACGTTATACGTTATACGTTATACGTTATACGTTATACGTTATACGTTATACGTTATACGTTATACGTTATACGTTATACGTTATACGTTATACGTTATACGTTAGACGCTATACGTTATACGTTATGCGTTATACGATATACGTTATAAGTTGTACGTTATACGTTATACGTTATACGTTATACGTTATACGTTATACGTTATACGTTATACGTAATATTTAATACGTCATACGTTTTACGTTAATCGTCATTCGTTATACGTTATACGCTATACGTTATACGTTATACGTTATACGTTATACGTTATACGTTATACGTTATACGTTATACGTTATACGTTATACGTTATACGTTATACGTTATACGTTAGACGCTATACGTTATACGTTATACGTTATACGTTATACGTTATACGTTATACGTTATACGTTATACGTTATACGTTATACGTTATACGTAATATTTAATACGTCATACGTTTTACGTTAATCGTCATTCGTTATACGTTATACGCTATACGTTATACGTTATACGTTATACGTTATACGTTATACGTTATACGTTATACGTTATACGTTATACGTTATACGTTATACGTTATACGTTATACGTTAGACGCTATACGTTATACGTTATGCGTTATACGTTATACGTTATACGTTGTACGTTATACGTTATACGTTATACGTTATACGCTATACGTTATACGTTATACGTTATACGCTATACGTTATACGTTATACGTTATACGTTATATGTTGTACGTTATACTTTATACGTTATGCGTTATACGTTATACGTTATACGTTATACGTTATACGTAATATGTAATACGTCATACGTTTTACGTTAATCGTCATACGTTATACGTTATACGCTATACGTTATACGTTATACGTTATACGTTATACGTTATACGTTATACGTTATACGTTATACGTAATATTTAATACGTCATACGTTTTACGTTAATCGTCATTCGTTATACGTTATACGCTATACGTTATACGTTATACGTTATACGTTATACGTTATACGTTATACGTTATACGTTATACGTTATACGTTATACGTTATACGTTAGACGCTATACGTTATACGTTATGCGTTATACGTTATACGTTATACGTTGTACGTTATACGTAATATTTAATACGTCATACGTTTTACGTTAATCGTCATTCGTTATACGTTATACGCTATACGTTATACGTTATACGTTATACGTTATACGTTATACGTTATACGTTATACGTTATACGTTATACGTTATACGTTATACGTTATACGTTATACGTTATACGTTATACGTTATACGTTATACGTTATACGTTAGACGCTATACGTTATACGTTATGCGTTATACGTTATACGTTATAAGTTGTACGTTATACGTTATACGTTATACGTTATACGTTGTACGTTATACGTTATACGTTATACGTTATACGTTATACGTTATACGTTATACGTTATACGTTATACGTTATACGTTATACGTTGTACGTTATACGTTCTACGTTATACGTTATACGTTATACGTTATACGTTATACGTAATATTTAATACGTCATACGTTTTACGTTAATCGTCATTCGTTATACGTTATACGCTATACGTTATACGTTATACGTTATACGTTATACGTTATACGTTATACGTTATACGTTATACGTTATACGTTATACGTTATACGTTATACGTTATACGTTATACGTTATACGTTATACGTTATACGTTATACGTTATACGTTATACGTTATACGTTATACGTTATACGTTATACGTTATACGTTATACGTTATACGTTATACGTTATACGTAATATTTAATACGTCATACGTTTTACGTTAATCGTCATTCGTTATACGTTATACGCTATACGTTATACGTTATACGTTATACGTTATACGTTATACGTTATACGTTATACGTTATACGTTATACGTTATACGTTATACGTTATACGTTATACGTTAGACGCTATACGTTATACGTTATGCGTTATACGTTATACGTTATACGTTGTACGTTATACGTTATACGTTATACGTTATACGCTATACGTTATACGTTATACGTTATACGCTATACGTTATACGTTATACGTTATACGTTATATGTTGTACGTTATACTTTATACGTTATGCGTTATACGTTATACGTTATACGTTATACGTTATACGTAATATGTAATACGTCATACGTTTTACGTTAATCGTCATACGTTATACGTTATACGCTATACGTTATACGTTATACGTTATACGTTATACGTTATACGTTATACGTTATACGTTATACGTTATACGTAATATTTAATACGTCATACGTTTTACGTTAATCGTCATTCGTTGTACGTTATACGCTATACGTTATACGTTATACGTTATACGTTATACGTTATACGTTATACGTTATACGTTATACGTTATACGTTATACGTTATACGTTAGACGCTATACGATATACGTTATGCGTTATACGTTATACGTTATACGTTGTACGTTATACGTTATACGTTATACGTTATACGTTATACGTTATACGTTATACGTTATACGTTATATGTTGTACGTTATACTTTATACGTTATGCGATATACGTTATAGGTTATACGTTATACGTTATACATTATACGTTATACGTTATACGTTATACGTTTACGTTATACGTTATACGTTATAAGTTATACGATATACGTTATACGTTATACGTTATACGTAATATGTAATACGTCATACGTTTTACGTTAATCGTCATACGTTATACGTTATACGCTATACGTTATACGTTATACGTTATACGTTATACGTTATACGTTATACGTTATACGTTATACGTTATACGTTATACGTTAGACGCTATACGTTATACGTTATGCGTTATACGTTATACGTTATAAGTTGTACGTTATACGTTATACGTTATACGTTATACGTTGTACGTTATACGTTATACGTTATACGTTATACGTTATACGTTATACGTTATACGTTATACGTTATACGTTATACGTTATACGTTGTACGTTATACGTTCTACGTTATACGTTATACGTTATACGTTATACGTTATACGTTATACGTTATACGTAATATTTAATACGTCATACGTTTTACGTTAATCGTCATTCGTTATACGTTATACGCTATACGTTATACGTTATACGTTATACGTTATACGTTATACGTTATACGTTATACGTTATACGTTATACGTTATACGTTATACGTTATACGTTATACGTTATACGTTATACGTAATATGTAATACGTCATACGTTTTACGTTAATCTCATACGTTATACGTTATACGCCATACGTTATACGTTATACGTTATACGTTATACGTTATACGTTATACGTTATACGTTATACGTTATACGTTATACGTTATACGTTATACGTTATACGTTATACGTTATACGTTATACGTTATACGTTATACGTTATACGTTATACGTTATACGTTATACGTTATACGTTATACGTTATACGTTATACGTAATATTTAATACGTCATACGTTTTACGTTAATCGTCATTCGTTATACGTTATACGCTATACGTTATACGTTATACGTTATACGTTATACGTTATACGTTATACGTTATACGTTATACGTTATACGTTATACGTTATACGTTATACGTTATACGTTATACGTTATACGTTATACGTTAAACGTTGTACGTTATACGATATACGTTATACGTCATACGCTATGCGTTATACGTTATGCGTTATACGTTATACGTTATACGTTGTACGTTATACGTTATACGTTATACGTTATACGCTATAGGTTATACGTTATATGTTGTACGTTATACTTTATACGTTATGCGTTATACGTTATACGTTATACGTTATACGTTATACATTATACGTTATACGTTATACGTTATACGTTATACGTTATACGTTATACGTTTTACGTTATACGTTATACGTTATACGTTATACGTTATACGTTATACGTAATATGTAATACGTCATACGTTTTACGTTAATCGTCATACGTTATACGCTATACGTTATACGTTATACGTTATACGTTATACGTTATACGTTATATGTTATACGTTATACGTTATACGTTATACGTTATACGTTATACGTTATACGTTATACGTTATACGTTATACGTTATACGTTATACGTAATATGTAATACGTCATACGTTTTACGTTAATCGTCATTCGTTATACGTTATACGCTATACGTTATACGTTATACGTTATACGTTATACGTTATACGTTATACGTTATACGTTATACGTTATACGTTATACGTTATACGTTATACGTTATACGTTATACGTTATACGTTATACGTTAAACGTTGTACGTTATACGATATACGTTATACGTCATACGTTATACGTTATACGTTATGCGTTATACGTTATACGTTATACGTTATACGTTATACGTTATACGTTATACGTTATACGTTATACGCTATACGTTATACGTTATACGTTATACGTTAATTGTTGTACGTTATACTTTATACGTTATGCGTTATACGTTATACGTTATACGTTATACGTTATACGTAATATGTAATACGTCATACGTTTTACGTTAATCGTCATACGTTATACGTTATACGCTATACGTTATACGTTATACGTTATACGTTATACGTTATACGTTATACGTTATACGTTATGCGTTATACGTAATATTTAATACGTCATACGTTTTACGTTAATCGTCATTCGTTATACGTTATACGCTATACGTTATACGTTATACGTTATACGTTATACGTTATACGTTATACGTTATACGTTATACGTTATACGTTATACGTTATACGTTAGACGCTATACGTTATACGTTATGCGTTATACGTTATACGTTATACGTTGTACGTTATACGTTATACGTTATACGTTATACGTTATACGTTATACGTTATACGTTATACGTTATATGTTGTACGTTATACTTTATACGTTATGCGATATACGTTATAGGTTATACGTTATACGTTATACATTATACGTTATACGTTATACGTTATACGTTTACGTTATACGTTATACGTTATAAGTTATACGATATACGTTATACGTTATACGTTATACGTAATATGTAATACGTCATACGTTTTACGTTAATCGTCATACGTTATACGTTATACGCTATACGTTATACGTTATACGTTATACGTTATACGTTATACGTTATACGTTATACGTTATACGTTATACGTTATACGTTATACGTTATACGTTAGACGCTATACGTTATACGTTATGCGTTATACGTTATACGTTATAAGTTGTACGTTATACGTTATACGTTATACGTTATACGTTGTACGTTATACGTTATACGTTATACGTTATACGTTATACGTTATACGTTATACGTTATACGTTATACGTTATACGTTATACGTTGTACGTTATACGTTCTACGTTATACGTTATACGTTATACGTTATACGTTATACGTTATACGTAATATTTAATACGTCATACGTTTTACGTTAATCGTCATTCGTTATACGTTATACGCTATACGTTATACGTTATACGTTATACGTTATACGTTATACGTTATACGTTATACGTTATACGTTATACGTTATACGTTATACGTTATACGTTATACGTTATACGTTATACGTTATACGTTATACGTTATACGTTATACGTTATACGTTATACGTTATACGTTATACGTTATACGTTATACGTTATACGTTATACGTAATATTTAATACGTCATACGTTTTACGTTAATCGTCATTCGTTATACGTTATACGCTATACGTTATACGTTATACGTTATACGTTATACGTTATACGTTATACGTTATACGTTATACGTTATACGTTATACGTTATACGTTATACGTTATACGTTAGACGCTATACGTTATACGTTATGCGTTATAC
Source organism: Ptiloglossa arizonensis (assembly GCF_051014685.1). NCBI lineage: Eukaryota > Metazoa > Arthropoda > Insecta > Hymenoptera > Colletidae > Ptiloglossa > Ptiloglossa arizonensis. Next base: position 27,679 of record NW_027478804.1, read on the forward strand.
GTTATACGTTATACGTTGTACGTTATACGTTATACGTTATACGTTATACGCTATACGTTATACGTTATACGTTATACGCTATACGTTATACGTTATACGTTATACGTTATATGTTGTACGTTATACTTTATACGTTATGCGTTATACGTTATACGTTATACGTTATACGTTATACGTAATATGTAATACGTCATACGTTTTACGTTAATCGTCATACGTTATACGTTATACGCTATACGTTATACGTTATACGTTATACGTTATACGTTATACGTTATACGTTATACGTAATATTTAATACGTCATACGTTTTACGTTAATCGTCATTCGTTATACGTTATACGCTATACGTTATACGTTATACGTTATACGTTATACGTTATACGTTATACGTTATACGTTATACGTTATACGTTATACGTTATACGTTAGACGCTATACGTTATACGTTATGCGTTATACGTTATACGTTATACGTTGTACGTTATACGTAATATTTAATACGTCATACGTTTTACGTTAATCGTCATTCGTTATACGTTATACGCTATACGTTATACGTTATACGTTATACGTTATACGTTATACGTTATACGTTATACGTTATACGTTATACGTTATACGTTATACGTTATACGTTATACGTTATACGTTATACGTTATACGTTATACGTTATACGTTAGACGCTATACGTTATACGTTATGCGTTATACGTTATACGTTATAAGTTGTACGTTATACGTTATACGTTATACGTTATACGTTGTACGTTATACGTTATACGTTATACGTTATACGTTATACGTTATACGTTATACGTTATACGTTATACGTTATACGTTATACGTTGTACGTTATACGTTCTACGTTATACGTTATACGTTATACGTTATACGTTATACGTAATATTTAATACGTCATACGTTTTACGTTAATCGTCATTCGTTATACGTTATACGCTATACGTTATACGTTATACGTTATACGTTATACGTTATACGTTATACGTTATACGTTATACGTTATACGTTATACGTTATACGTTATACGTTATACGTTATACGTTATACGTTATACGTTATACGTTATACGTTATACGTTATACGTTATACGTTATACGTTATACGTTATACGTTATACGTTATACGTTATACGTTATACGTTATACGTTATACGTAATATTTAATACGTCATACGTTTTACGTTAATCGTCATTCGTTATACGTTATACGCTATACGTTATACGTTATACGTTATACGTTATACGTTATACGTTATACGTTATACGTTATACGTTATACGTTATACGTTATACGTTATACGTTATACGTTAGACGCTATACGTTATACGTTATGCGTTATACGTTATACGTTATACGTTGTACGTTATACGTTATACGTTATACGTTATACGCTATACGTTATACGTTATACGTTATACGCTATACGTTATACGTTATACGTTATACGTTATATGTTGTACGTTATACTTTATACGTTATGCGTTATACGTTATACGTTATACGTTATACGTTATACGTAATATGTAATACGTCATACGTTTTACGTTAATCGTCATACGTTATACGTTATACGCTATACGTTATACGTTATACGTTATACGTTATACGTTATACGTTATACGTTATACGTTATACGTTATACGTAATATTTAATACGTCATACGTTTTACGTTAATCGTCATTCGTTATACGTTATACGCTATACGTTATACGTTATACGTTATACGTTATACGTTATACGTTATACGTTATACGTTATACGTTATACGTTATACGTTATACGTTATACGTTAGACGCTATACGATATACGTTATGCGTTATACGTTATACGTTATACGTTGTACGTTATACGTTATACGTTATACGTTATACGTTATACGTTATACGTTATACGTTATACGTTATATGTTGTACGTTATACTTTATACGTTATGCGATATACGTTATAGGTTATACGTTATACGTTATACATTATACGTTATACGTTATACGTTATACGTTTACGTTATACGTTATAAGTTATACGATATACGTTATACGTTATACGTTATACGTAATATGTAATACGTCATACGTTTTACGTTAATCGTCATACGTTATACGTTATACGCTATACGTTATACGTTATACGTTATACGTTATACGTTATACGTTATACGTTATACGTTATACGTTATACGTTATACGTTAGACGCTATACGTTATACGTTATGCGTTATACGTTATACGTTATAAGTTGTACGTTATACGTTATACGTTATACGTTATACGTTGTACGTTATACGTTATACGTTATACGTTATACGTTATACGTTATACGTTATACGTTATACGTTATACGTTATACGTTATACGTTGTACGTTATACGTTCTACGTTATACGTTATACGTTATACGTTATACGTTATACGTTATACGTTATACGTAATATTTAATACGTCATACGTTTTACGTTAATCGTCATTCGTTATACGTTATACGCTATACGTTATACGTTATACGTTATACGTTATACGTTATACGTTATACGTTATACGTTATACGTTATACGTTATACGTTATACGTTATACGTTATACGTTATACGTTATACGTTATACGTTATACGTTATACGTTATACGTTATACGTTATACGTTATACGTTATACGTTATACGTTATACGTTATACGTTATACGTAATATTTAATACGTCATACGTTTTACGTTAATCGTCATTCGTTATACGTTATACGCTATACGTTATACGTTATACGTTATACGTTATACGTTATACGTTATACGTTATACGTTATACGTTATACGTTATACGTTATACGTTATACGTTATACGTTAGACGCTATACGTTATACGTTATGCGTTATACGTTATACGTTATACGTTGTACGTTATACGTTATACGTTATACGTTATACGCTATACGTTATACGTTATACGTTATACGTTATATGTTGTACGTTATACTTTATACGTTATGCGTTATACGTTATACGTTATACGTTATACGTTATACATTATACGTTATACGTTATACGTTATACGTTATACGTTATACGTTATACGTTATACGTTATACGTTATACGTTATACGTTATACGTTATACGTTATACGTTATACGTTATACGTTATACGTTATACGTTATACGTTATACGTTATACGTTATACGTTATACGTTATACGTTATACGTTATACGTTATACGTTATACGTTATACGTTATACGTTATACGTTATACGTAATATTTAATACGTCATACGTTTTACGTTAATCGTCATTCGTTATACGTTATACGCTATACGTTATACGTTATACGTTATACGTTATACGTTATACGTTATACGTTATACGTTATACGTTATACGTTATACGTTATACGTTATACGTAATATTTAATACGTCATACGTTTTACGTTAATCGTCATTCGTTATACGTTATACGCTATACGTTATACGTTATACGTTATACGTTATACGTTATACGTTATACGTTATACGTTATACGTTATACGTTATACGTTATACGTTATACGTTATACGTTATACGTTATACGTAATATGTAATACGTCATACGTTTTACGTTAATCTCATACGTTATACGTTATACGCCATACGTTATACGTTATACGTTATACGTTATACGTTATACGTTATACGTTATACGTTATACGTTATACGTTATACGTTATACGTTATACGTTATACGTTATACGTTATACGTTATACGTTATACGTTATACGTTATACGTTATACGTTATACGTTATACGTTATACGTTATACGTTATACGTTATACGTAATATTTAATACGTCATACGTTTTACGTTAATCGTCATTCGTTATACGTTATACGCTATACGTTATACGTTATACGTTATACGTTATACGTTATACGTTATACGTTATACGTTATACGTTATACGTTATACGTTATACGTTATACGTTATACGTTATACGTTATACGTTATACGTTAAACGTTGTACGTTATACGATATACGTTATACGTCATACGCTATGCGTTATACGTTATGCGTTATACGTTATACGTTATACGTTGTACGTTATACGTTATACGTTATACGTTATACGCTATAGGTTATACGTTATATGTTGTACGTTATACTTTATACGTTATGCGTTATACGTTATACGTTATACGTTATACGTTATACATTATACGTTATACGTTATACGTTATACGTTATACGTTATACGTTATACGTTTTACGTTATACGTTATACGTTATACGTTATACGTTATACGTTATACGTAATATGTAATACGTCATACGTTTTACGTTAATCGTCATACGTTATACGCTATACGTTATACGTTATACGTTATACGTTATACGTTATACGTTATATGTTATACGTTATACGTTATACGTTATACGTTATACGTTATACGTTATACGTTATACGTTATACGTTATACGTTATACGTTATACGTAATATGTAATACGTCATACGTTTTACGTTAATCGTCATTCGTTATACGTTATACGCTATACGTTATACGTTATACGTTATACGTTATACGTTATACGTTATACGTTATACGTTATACGTTATACGTTATACGTTATACGTTATACGTTATACGTTATACGTTATACGTTATACGTTAAACGTTGTACGTTATACGATATACGTTATACGTCATACGTTATACGTTATACGTTATGCGTTATACGTTATACGTTATACGTTATACGTTATACGTTATACGTTATACGTTATACGTTATACGCTATACGTTATACGTTATACGTTATACGTTAATTGTTGTACGTTATACTTTATACGTTATGCGTTATACGTTATACGTTATACGTTATACGTTATACGTAATATGTAATACGTCATACGTTTTACGTTAATCGTCATACGTTATACGTTATACGCTATACGTTATACGTTATACGTTATACGTTATACGTTATACGTTATACGTTATACGTTATGCGTTATACGTAATATTTAATACGTCATACGTTTTACGTTAATCGTCATTCGTTATACGTTATACGCTATACGTTATACGTTATACGTTATACGTTATACGTTATACGTTATACGTTATACGTTATACGTTATACGTTATACGTTATACGTTAGACGCTATACGTTATACGTTATGCGTTATACGTTATACGTTATACGTTGTACGTTATACGTTATACGTTATACGTTATACGTTATACGTTATACGTTATACGTTATACGTTATATGTTGTACGTTATACTTTATACGTTATGCGATATACGTTATAGGTTATACGTTATACGTTATACATTATACGTTATACGTTATACGTTATACGTTTACGTTATACGTTATACGTTATAAGTTATACGATATACGTTATACGTTATACGTTATACGTAATATGTAATACGTCATACGTTTTACGTTAATCGTCATACGTTATACGTTATACGCTATACGTTATACGTTATACGTTATACGTTATACGTTATACGTTATACGTTATACGTTATACGTTATACGTTATACGTTATACGTTATACGTTAGACGCTATACGTTATACGTTATGCGTTATACGTTATACGTTATAAGTTGTACGTTATACGTTATACGTTATACGTTATACGTTGTACGTTATACGTTATACGTTATACGTTATACGTTATACGTTATACGTTATACGTTATACGTTATACGTTATACGTTATACGTTGTACGTTATACGTTCTACGTTATACGTTATACGTTATACGTTATACGTTATACGTAATATTTAATACGTCATACGTTTTACGTTAATCGTCATTCGTTATACGTTATACGCTATACGTTATACGTTATACGTTATACGTTATACGTTATACGTTATACGTTATACGTTATACGTTATACGTTATACGTTATACGTTATACGTTATACGTTATACGTTATACGTTATACGTTATACGTTATACGTTATACGTTATACGTTATACGTTATACGTTATACGTTATACGTTATACGTTATACGTTATACGTAATATTTAATACGTCATACGTTTTACGTTAATCGTCATTCGTTATACGTTATACGCTATACGTTATACGTTATACGTTATACGTTATACGTTATACGTTATACGTTATACGTTATACGTTATACGTTATACGTTATACGTTATACGTTATACGTTAGACGCTATACGTTATACGTTATGCGTTATACGTTATACGTTATACGTTGTACGTTATACGTTATACGTTATACGTTATACGCTATACGTTATACGTTATACGTTATACGCTATACGTTATACGTTATACGTTATACGTTATATGTTGTACGTTATACTTTATACGTTATGCGTTATACGTTATACGTTATACGTTATACGTTATACGTAATATGTAATACGTCATACGTTTTACGTTAATCGTCATACGTTATACGTTATACGCTATACGTTATACGTTATACGTTATACGTTATACGTTATACGTTATACGTTATACGTAATATTTAATACGTCATACGTTTTACGTTAATCGTCATTCGTTATACGTTATACGCTATACGTTATACGTTATACGTTATACGTTATACGTTATACGTTATACGTTATACGTTATACGTTATACGTTATACGTTATACGTTAGACGCTATACGTTATACGTTATGCGTTATACGTTATACGTTATACGTTGTACGTTATACGTAATATTTAATACGTCATACGTTTTACGTTAATCGTCATTCGTTATACGTTATACGCTATACGTTATACGTTATACGTTATACGTTATACGTTATACGTTATACGTTATACGTTATACGTTATACGTTATACGTTATACGTTATACGTTATACGTTATACGTTATACGTTATACGTTATACGTTATACGTTAGACGCTATACGTTATACGTTATGCGTTATACGTTATACGTTATAAGTTGTACGTTATACGTTATACGTTATACGTTATACGTTGTACGTTATACGTTATACGTTATACGTTATACGTTATACGTTATACGTTATACGTTATACGTTATACGTTATACGTTATACGTTGTACGTTATACGTTCTACGTTATACGTTATACGTTATACGTTATACGTTATACGTAATATTTAATACGTCATACGTTTTACGTTAATCGTCATTCGTTATACGTTATACGCTATACGTTATACGTTATACGTTATACGTTATACGTTATACGTTATACGTTATACGTTATACGTTATACGTTATACGTTATACGTTATACGTTATACGTTATACGTTATACGTTATACGTTATACGTTATACGTTATACGTTATACGTTATACGTTATACGTTATACGTTATACGTTATACGTTATACGTTATACGTTATACGTTATACGTTATACGTTATACGTTATACGTAATATTTAATACGTCATACGTTTTACGTTAATCGTCATTCGTTATACGTTATACGCTATACGTTATACGTTATACGTTATACGTTATACGTTATACGTTATACGTTATACGTTATACGTTATACGTTATACGTTATACGTTATACGTTATACGTTAGACGCTATACGTTATACGTTATGCGTTATACGTTATACGTTATACGTTGTACGTTATACGTTATACGTTATACGTTATACGCTATACGTTATACGTTATACGTTATACGCTATACGTTATACGTTATACGTTATACGTTATATGTTGTACGTTATACTTTATACGTTATGCGTTATACGTTATACGTTATACGTTATACGTTATACGTAATATGTAATACGTCATACGTTTTACGTTAATCGTCATACGTTATACGTTATACGCTATACGTTATACGTTATACGTTATACGTTATACGTTATACGTTATACGTTATACGTTATACGTTATACGTAATATTTAATACGTCATACGTTTTACGTTAATCGTCATTCGTTATACGTTATACGCTATACGTTATACGTTATACGTTATACGTTATACGTTATACGTTATACGTTATACGTTATACGTTATACGTTATACGTTATACGTTAGACGCTATACGATATACGTTATGCGTTATACGTTATACGTTATACGTTGTACGTTATACGTTATACGTTATACGTTATACGTTATACGTTATACGTTATACGTTATACGTTATATGTTGTACGTTATACTTTATACGTTATGCGATATACGTTATAGGTTATACGTTATACGTTATACATTATACGTTATACGTTATACGTTATACGTTTACGTTATACGTTATACGTTATAAGTTATACGATATACGTTATACGTTATACGTTATACGTAATATGTAATACGTCATACGTTTTACGTTAATCGTCATACGTTATACGTTATACGCTATACGTTATACGTTATACGTTATACGTTATACGTTATACGTTATACGTTATACGTTATACGTTATACGTTATACGTTAGACGCTATACGTTATACGTTATGCGTTATACGTTATACGTTATAAGTTGTACGTTATACGTTATACGTTATACGTTATACGTTGTACGTTATACGTTATACGTTATACGTTATACGTTATACGTTATACGTTATACGTTATACGTTATACGTTATACGTTATACGTTGTACGTTATACGTTCTACGTTATACGTTATACGTTATACGTTATACGTTATACGTTATACGTTATACGTAATATTTAATACGTCATACGTTTTACGTTAATCGTCATTCGTTATACGTTATACGCTATACGTTATACGTTATACGTTATACGTTATACGTTATACGTTATACGTTATACGTTATACGTTATACGTTATACGTTATACGTTATACGTTATACGTTATACGTTATACGTTATACGTTATACGTTATACGTTATACGTTATACGTTATACGTTATACGTTATACGTTATACGTTATACGTTATACGTTATACGTTATACGTTATACGTAATATTTAATACGTCATACGTTTTACGTTAATCGTCATTCGTTATACGTTATACGCTATACGTTATACGTTATACGTTATACGTTATACGTTATACGTTATACGTTATACGTTATACGTTATACGTTATACGTTATACGTTATACGTTATACGTTAGACGCTATACGTTATACGTTATGCGTTATACGTTATACGTTATACGTTGTACGTTATACGTTATACGTTATACGTTATACGCTATACGTTATACGTTATACGTTATACGTTATATGTTGTACGTTATACTTTATACGTTATGCGTTATACGTTATACGTTATACGTTATACGTTATACATTATACGTTATACGTTATACGTTATACGTTATACGTTATACGTTATACGTTATACGTTATACGTTATACGTTATACGTTATACGTTATACGTTATACGTTATACGTTATACGTTATACGTTATACGTTATACGTTATACGTTATACGTTATACGTTATACGTTATACGTTATACGTTATACGTTATACGTTATACGTTATACGTTATACGTTATACGTTATACGTTATACGTAATATTTAATACGTCATACGTTTTACGTTAATCGTCATTCGTTATACGTTATACGCTATACGTTATACGTTATACGTTATACGTTATACGTTATACGTTATACGTTATACGTTATACGTTATACGTTATACGTTATACGTTAGACGCTATACGTTATACGTTATGCGTTATACGTTATACGTTATACGTTGTACGTTATACGTTATACGTTATACGTTATACGTTATACGCTATACGTTATACGTTATACGTTATACGTTATACGTTATACGTTATACGTTATACGTTATACGTTATACGTTATACGTTATACGTTATACGTTAGACGCTATACGTTATACGTTATGCGTTATACGTTATACGTTATAAGTTGTACGTTATACGTTATACGTTATACGTTATACGTTGTACGTTATACGTTATACGTTATACGTTATACGTTATACGTTATACGTTATACGTTATACGTTATACGTTATACGTTATACGTTGTACGTTATACGTTCTACGTTATACGTTATACGTTATACGTTAAACGTTGTACATTATACGTTATACGTTATACGATATACGTTATTCGTTATACGTTATACGTTATACGTTATACGTTATACGTTATACGTTATACGTTATACGTTATACGTTATACGTTATACGTTATACGTTATACGTTATACGTTATACGTTATACGTTATACGTAATATGTAATACGTCATACGTTTTACGTTAATCTCATACGTTATACGTTATACGCCATACGTTATACGTTATACGTTATACGTTATACGTTATACGTTATACGTTATACGTTATACGTTATACGTTATACGTTATACGTTATACGTTATACGTTATACGTTATACGTTATACGTTATACGTTATACGTTATACGTTATACGTTATACGTTATACGTTATACGTTATACGTTATACGTTATACGTTATACGTTATACGTTATACGTTATACGTTATACGTTATACGTTATACGTTATACGTTATACGTTATACGTTATACGTTATACGTTATACGTTATACGTAATATTTAATACGTCATACGTTTTACGTTAATCGTCATTCGTTATACGTTATACGCTATACGTTATACGTTATACGTTATACGTTATACGTTATACGTTATACGTTATACGTTATACGTTATACGTTATACGTTATACGTTATACGTTAGACGCTATACGTTATACGTTATGCGTTATACGTTATACGTTATACGTTGTACGTTATACGTTATACGTTATACGTTATACGCTATACGTTATACGTTATACGTTATACGTTATATGTTGTACGTTATACTTTATACGTTATGCGTTATACGTTATACGTTATACGTTATACGTTATACATTATACGTTATACGTTATACGTTATACGTTATACGTTATACGTTATACGTTATACGTAATATTTAATACGTCATACGTTTTACGTTAATCGTCATTCGTTATACGTTATACGCTATACGTTATACGTTATACGTTATACGTTATACGTTATACGTTATACGTTATACGTTATACGTTATACGTTATACGTTATACGTTATACGTTATACGTTAGACGCTATACGTTATACGTTATGCGTTATACGTTATACGTTATACGTTGTACGTTATACGTTATACGTTATACGTTATACGTTAGACGCTATACGTTATACGTTATGCGTTATACGTTATACGTTATAAGTTGTACGTTATACGTTATACGTTATACGTTATACGTTGTACGTTATACGTTATACGTTATACGTTATACGTTATACGTTATACGTTATACGTTATACGTTATACGTTATACGTTATACGTTGTACGTTATACGTTCTACGTTATACGTTATACGTTATACGTTATACGTTATACGTTATGCGTTATACGTTATACGTTATACGTTGTACGTTATACGTTATACGTTATACGTTATACGCTATACGTTATACGTTATACGTTATACGCTATACGTTATACGTTATACGTTATACGTTATACGTTATATGTTGTACGTTATACTTTATACGTTATGCGTTATACGTTATACGTTATACGTTATACGTTATACGTAATATGTAATACGTCATACGTTTTACGTTAATCGTCATACGTTATACGTTATACGCTATACGTTATACGTTATACGTTATACGTTATACGTTATACGTTATACGTTATACGTTATACGTTATACGTAATATTTAATACGTCATACGTTTTACGTTAATCGTCATTCGTTATACGTTATACGCTATACGTTATACGTTATACGTTATACGTTATACGTTATACGTTATACGTTATACGTTATACGTTATACGTTATACGTTATACGTTATACGTTATACGTTATACGTTATACGTTATACGTTATACGTTATACGTTATACGTTAGACGCTATACGTTATACGTTATGCGTTATACGTTATACGTTATAAGTTGTACGTTATACGTTATACGTTATACGTTATACGTTGTACGTTATACGTTATACGTTATACGTTATACGTTATACGTTATACGTTATACGTTATACGTTATACGTTATACGTTATACGTTATACGTTGTACGTTATACGTTCTACGTTATACGTTATACGTTATACGTTATACGTTATACGTAATATTTAATACGTCATACGTTTTACGTTAATCGTCATTCGTTATACGTTATACGCTATACGTTATACGTTATACGTTATACGTTATACGTTATACGTTATACGTTATACGTTATACGTTATACGTTATACGTTATACGTTATACGTTATACGTTATACGTTATACGTTATACGTTATACGTTATACGTTATACGTTATACGTTATACGTTATACGTTATACGTTATACGTTATACGTTATACGTTATACGTTATACGTTATACGTTATACGTTATACGTAATATTTAATACGTCATACGTTTTACGTTAATCGTCATTCGTTATACGTTATACGCTATACGTTATACGTTATACGTTATACGTTATACGTTATACGTTATACGTTATACGTTATACGTTATACGTTATACGTTATACGTTATACGTTATACGTTAGACGCTATACGTTATACGTTATGCGTTATACGTTATACGTTATACGTTGTACGTTATACGTTATACGTTATACGTTATACGCTATACGTTATACGTTATACGTTATACGCTATACGTTATACGTTATACGTTATACGTTATATGTTGTACGTTATACTTTATACGTTATGCGTTATACGTTATACGTTATACGTTATACGTTATACGTAATATGTAATACGTCATACGTTTTACGTTAATTGTCATACGTTATACGTTATACGCTATACGTTATACGTTATACGTTATACGTTATACGTTATACGTTATACGTTATACGTTATACGTTATACGTAATATTTAATACGTCATACGTTTTACGTTAATCGTCATTCGTTATACGTTATACGCTATACGTTATACGTTATACGTTATACGTTATACGTTATACGTTATACGTTATACGTTATACGTTATACGTTATACGTTATACGTTATACGTTAGACGCTATACGTTATACGTTATGCGTTATACGTTATACGTTATACGTTGTACGTTATACGTTATACGTTATACGTTATACGTTATACGTTATACGTTATACGTTATACGTTATATGTTGTACGTTATACTTTATACGTTATGCGATATACGTTATAGGTTATACGTTATACGTTATACATTATACGTTATACGTTATACGTTATACGTTTACGTTATACGTTATACGTTATACGTTATACGTTATACGTTATACGTTATACGTTAGACGCTATACGTTATACGTTATGCGTTATACGTTATACGTTATAAGTTGTACGTTATACGTTATACGTTATACGTTATACGTTGTACGTTATACGTTATACGTTATACGTTATACGTTATACGTTATACGTTATACGTTATACGTTATACGTTATACGTTATACGTTGTACGTTATACGTTCTACGTTATACGTTATACGTTATACGTTATACGTTATACGTTATACGTTATACGTAATATTTAATACGTCATACGTTTTACGTTAATCGTCATTCGTTATACGTTATACGCTATACGTTATACGTTATACGTTATACGTTATACGTTATACGTTATACGTTATACGTTATACGTTATACGTTATACGTTATACGTTATACGTTATACGTTATACGTTATACGTTATACGTTATACGTTATACGTTATACGTTATACGTTATACGTTATACGTTATACGTTATACGTTATACGTTATACGTAATATTTAATACGTCATACGTTTTACGTTAATCGTCATTCGTTATACGTTATACGCTATACGTTATACGTTATACGTTATACGTTATACGTTATACGTTATACGTTATACGTTATACGTTATACGTTATACGTTATACGTTATACGTTATACGTTAGACGCTATACGTTATACGTTATGCGTTATACGTTATACGTTATACGTTGTACGTTATACGTTATACGTTATACGTTATACGCTATACGTTATACGTTATACGTTATACGTTATATGTTGTACGTTATACTTTATACGTTATGCGTTATACGTTATACGTTATACGTTATACGTTATACATTATACGTTATACGTTATACGTTATACGTTATACGTTATACGTTATACGTTATACGTTATACGTTATACGTTATACGTTATACGTTATACGTTATACGTTATACGTTATACGTTATACGTTATACGTTATACGTTATACGTTATACGTTATACGTTATACGTTATACGTAATATTTAATACGTCATACGTTTTACGTTAATCGTCATTCGTTATACGTTATACGCTATACGTTATACGTTATACGTTATACGTTATACGTTATACGTTATACGTTATACGTTATACGTTATACGTTATACGTTATACGTTAGACGCTATACGTTATACGTTATGCGTTATACGTTATACGTTATACGTTGTACGTTATACGTTATACGTTATACGTTATACGTTATACGCTATACGTTATACGTTATACGTTATACGTTATACGTTATACGTTATACGTTATACGTTATACGTTATACGTTATACGTTATACGTTATACGTTAGACGCTATACGTTATACGTTATGCGTTATACGTTATACGTTATAAGTTGTACGTTATACGTTATACGTTATACGTTATACGTTGTACGTTATACGTTATACGTTATACGTTATACGTTATACGTTATACGTTATACGTTATACGTTATACGTTATACGTTATACGATATACGTTATTCGTTATACGTTATACGTTATACGTTATACGTTATACGTTATACGTTATACGTTATACGTTATACGTTATACGTTATACGTAATATTTAATACGTCATACGTTTTACGTTAATCGTCATTCGTTATACGTTATACGCTATACGTTATACGTTATACGTTATACGTTATACGTTATACGTTATACGTTATACGTTATACGTTATACGTTATACGTTATACGTTAGACGCTATACGTTATACGTTATGCGTTATACGTTATACGTTATACGTTGTACGTTATACGTTATACGTTATACGTTATACGTTATACGCTATACGTTATACGTTATACGTTATACGTTATACGTTATACGTTATACGTTATAAGTTGTACGTTATACGTTATACGTTATACGTTATACGTTGTACGTTATACGTTATACGTTATACGTTATACGTTATACGTTATACGTTATACGTTATACGTTATACGTTATACGTTATACGTTGTACGTTATACGTTCTACGTTATACGTTATACGTTATACGTTAAACGTTGTACATTATACGTTATACGTTATACGATATACGTCATACGTTATACGTAATATGTAATACGTCATACGTTTTACGTTAATCGTCATACGTTATACGTTATACGCCATACGTTATACGTTATACGTTATACGTTATACGTTATACGTTAAACGTTATACGTTATACGTTATACGTTATACGTTATACGTTAGACGCTATACGTTATACGTTATGCGTTATACGTTATACGTTATACGTTATACGTTATACGTTATACGTTATACGTTATACGTTATACGTTATACGTTATACGTTATACGTTATACGTTAGACGCTATACGTTATACGTTATGCGTTATACGTTATACGTTATACGTTGTACGTTATACGTTATACTTTATACGTTATACGTTATACGTTGTACGTTATACGTTATACGTTATACGTTATACGCTAAACGTTATACGTTATACGTTATACGTTATACGTTATACGTTAAACGTTGTACGTTATACGTTATACGTTATACGTTATACGTTATACATTATACGTTATCCGTTATACGTTATGCGTTATACGTTATACGTTATACGTTATACGTTATACGTTATACGTTATACGTTATACGTTATACGTTATACGTTATACGCTATACGTTATACGTTATACGTTATACGTTGTACGTTATACGTTATACGTTATACGTTATACGTTATACGTTAGACGTTGTACGTTATGCGTTATAGGATATACGTTATACGTTTTACGTTGTACGTTATACGTTATACGTTATGCGTTATACGTCATGCGATATACGTTATACGTTATTCGTTATACGTTATACCTTATACGTTGTACGTTATACGTTATACGTTATACGTTATACGTTATACGTTATACGTTATACGTTATACCTTATACGTTATACGCTATACGTTATACGTTATACGTTATACGTTATACGTTATACGTTATACGTTATACGTTATACGTTAAACGTTGTACGTTATACGATATACGTTATACGTTATACGTTATACGTTATACGTTAAACGTTGTACGTTATACGATGTACGTTATACGTTATACGTTATACGTTATACGTTATACGTTATACGTTATACGTTATACGTTTTACGATATACGTTATACGTTATACGTTATACGCTATACGTTATACGTTATACGTTATACGTTATACGTTATACGTTTTACGTTATACGGTATACGATATACGTTATGCGTTATACGTTTTACGTTATTCGTTATACGTTATACGTTATACGTTATGCGTTATACGTTTTACGTTATACGTTATACGGTATACGTTATACATTATACGTTATACGTTATACGTTATACGTTATACGTTATACGTGATACGTTATACGTTATACGTTATACGTTATACGTTATACTTTATAGGTTATACGTTATACGTCATAGGTTATACGTTATGCGTTATACGTTATACGTTATACGTCATACGTTATACGTTATACGTTACACGTCATACGTTATACGTAATACGTTATACGTTATACATTATACGATATACGTTATACGTTATACGTCATAGGGTATACGTTATACGTTATTCGTTATGCGTTATACGTTATACGTTATACGTCATACGTTATACGTTATACGTTTTACGTTACACGTTATACGTTACACGTTATACGTTACACGTTATTCTTAATACATTATACGTGATACGGTATACGTTATACGCTATACGTTATACGGTGTACGATATACGTTATGCGTTTTACGTTATTCGTGATTCGATATACGTTATACGTTATACGTTATACGTTATACGTTATACGTTATACGTTATACGTTATACGTTATACGTTATACGTTATACGTTACACGTTATACGTTACATGTTATACGTTCTACGTTATACGTTATACGTTACATGTTATACGTTCTACGTTATACGTTATACGTTATACGTTATACGTTATACGTTATACGTTATACGTTATACGTTATACGTTATACGTTATACGTTATACGTTATACGTTATACGTTATACGTTATACGTCATACGTTATACGTCATGCGTTATACGTTATACGTTATACGTTATACGTTATACGTTATACGTTATACGTTATACGTTATGCGTTATACCTTATACGTTATACGTTATACGTTATACGTTATATGTTATACGTTATACGTTATACGTCATACGTTATACGTTATGCGTTATACGTTATACGTTATACGTTATACGTTATACGTTATACGTTATACGTTATACGTTATACGTTACATGTTATACGTTCTACGTTATACGTTATAGGTTACATGTTATACGTTCTACGTTATACGTTATACGTTATACGTTATACGCTCTACGTTATACGTTATACGTTATACGTTATACGTTACACGTTATTCGTAATACATTATACGTGATACGGTATACGTTGTACGTCATACGTTATACGTTATACGTTATACGTTATACGTTATACGTTATACGTTATACGTTACACTTTATTCGTAATACATTATACGTGATACGGTATACGTTGTACGTCATACGTTATACGTTATACGTTATACGTTATACGTTATACGTTATATAATACGTTATGCCTTATACGTTTTACGTTATTCGCTATACGTTATACGTTATACGTTATACGTTTTACGTTATACGTTATACGTTATACATTGTACGTTATACGTTATACGTTATACCTTATACGTTATAAGTTATACGTTATACGTTATACGTTATACGTTATACGTTATACGTTTTACGTTATACGTTATACGTCATACGTTATACGTTATACGTTATACGTTATACGTTATACGTTATACGTTATACGTTATACGTTATACGTTATACGTTATACGTTATACGTTATTGGTTATACGTAATACGTTATACGTTATACTTTATACGTTATACGTTAAACGTTATACGTTATACGTTATATAATACGTTATGCCTTATACGTTTTACGTTATTCGCTATACGTTATACGTTATACGTTATACGTTTTACGTTATACGTTAGACGTTATACATTGTACGTTATACGTTATACGTTATACCTTATACGTTATAAGTTATACGTTATACGTTATGCGTTATACGTTATACGTTATACGTTTTACGTTATACGTTATACGTCATACGTTATACGTTATGCGTTATACGTTTTACGTTATACGTTATACGGTATACGTTATACATTATACGTTATACGTTATACGTTATACGTTATACGTGATACGTTATACGTTATACGTTATACGTTATACGTTATACTTTATACGTTATACGTTATACGTCATAGGTTATACGTTATGCGTTATACGTTATACGTTATACGTCATACGTTATACGTTATACGTTACACGTCATACGTTATACGTAATACGTTATACGTTATACATTATACGATATACGTTATACGTTATACGTCATAGGGTATACGTTATACGTTATTCGTTATGCGTTATACGTTATACGTTATACGTTATACGTTATACGTTATACGTTTTACGTTACATGTTATACGTTACACGTTATACGTTACACGTTATTCTTAATACATTATACGTGATACGGTATACGTTATACGCTATACGTTATACGGTGTACGATATACGTTATGCGTTTTACGTTATTCGTGATACGTTATACGTTATGCGTTATACGTTATACGTTATACGTTATACGTTATACGTAATACGTTATACGTTATACGTTATTCGATATACGTTATACGTTATACGTTATACGTTATACGTTATACGTTATACGTTATACGTTATACGTTATACGTTATACGTTATACGTTATACGTTACACGTTATACGTTACATGTTATACGTTCTACGTTATACGTTATACGTTACATGTTATACGTTCTACGTTATACGTTATACGTTATACGTTATAGGTTACATGTTATACGTTCTACGTTATACGTTATACGTTATACGTTATACGCTCTACGTTATACGTTATACGTTATACGTTATACGTTAGACGTTATTCGTAATACATTATACGTGATACGGTATACGTTGTACGTCATACGTTATACGTTATACGTTATACGTTATACGTTATACGTTATACTTTATACGTTACACGTTATTCGTAATACATTATACGTGATACGGTATACGTTGTACGTCATACGTTATACGTTATACGTTATACGTTATACGTTATACGTTATATAATACGTTATGCCTTATACGTTTTACGTTATTCGCTATACGTTATACGTTATACGTTATACGTTTTACGTTATACGTTATACGTTATACATTGTACGTTATACGTTATACGTTATACCTTATACGTTATAAGTTATACGTTATACGTTATACGTTATACGTTATACGTTATACGTTTTACGTTATACGTTATACGTCATACGTTATACGTTATACGTTATACGTTATACGTTATACGTTATACGTTATACGTTATACGTTATACGTTATACGTTATTGGTTATACGTAATACGTTATACGTTATACTTTATACGTTATACGTTAAACGTTATACGTTATACGTTATATGTTATACGTTACACGGTATACGTTATACGTTATACGTTATACGTTATACGTTATACGTTATACGTTATACGTTATACGTTATACGTTATACGTTATACGTTATACGTTATACGTTATACGTTATACGTTATACGTTATACGTTATACGTTATACGTTATACGTTATACGTTATACGTTATACGTTATACGTTATACGTTATACGTTATACGTTATACGTTATACGTTATACGTTATACGTTATACGTTATACGTTATACGTTATACGTTATACGTTATACGTTATACGTTATACGTTACATGTTATACGTTCTACGTTATACGTTATACGTTATACGTTATACGTTATACGTTATACGTTATACGTTATACGTTATACGTTATACGTTATACGTTATACGTTATACGTTATACGTTATACGTTATACGTTACATGTTATACGTTCTACGTTATACGTTATAGGTTACATGTTATACGTTCTACGTTATACGTTATACGTTATACGTTATACGCTCTACGTTATACGTTATACGTTATACGTTATACGTTACACGTTATTCGTAATACATTATACGTGATACGGTATACGTTGTACGTCATACGTTATACGTTATACGTTATACGTTATACGTTATACGTTATACGTTATACGTTATACGTTATACGTTATACGTTATACGTTACACGTTATTCGTAATACATTATACGTGATACGGTATACGTTGTACGTCATACGTTATACGTTATACGTTATACGTTATACGTTATACGTTATATAATACGTTATGCCTTATACGTTTTACGTTATTCGCTATACGTTATACGTTATACGTTATACGTTTTACGTTATACGTTATACGTTATACATTGTACGTTATACGTTATACGTTATACCTTATACGTTATAAGTTATACGTTATACGTTATACGTTATACGTTATACGTTATACGTTTTACGTTATACGTTATACGTCATACGTTATACGTTATACGTTATACGTTATAAGTTATACGTTATACGTTATACGTTATACGTTATACGTTATACGTTATTGGTTATACGTAATACGTTATACGTTATACTTTATACGTTATACGTTAAACGTTATACGTTATACGTTATATGTTATACGTTACACGGTATACGTTATACGTTATACGTTATACGTTATACGTTATACGTTATACGTTATACGTTATACGTTATACGTTATACGTTATACGTTATACGTTATACGTTATACGTTATACGTTATACGTTATACGTTATACGTTATACGTTATACGTTATAAGTTATACGTTATACGTTATACGTTATACGTTATACGTTATACGTTTTACGTTATACGTTATACGTCATACGTTATACGTTATGCGTTATACGTTTTACGTTATACGATATACGGTATACGTAATACATTATACGTTATACGTTATACGTTATACGTTATACGTGATACGTTATACGTTATACGTTATACGTTATACGTTATACTTTATACGTTATACGTTATACGTCATAGGTTATACGTTATGCGTTATACGTTATACGTTATACGTCATACGTTATACGTTATACGTTACACGTCATACGTTATACGTAATACGTTATACGTTATACATTATACGATATACGTTATACGTTATACGTCATAGGGTATACGTTATACGTTATTCGTTATGCGTTATACGTTATACGTTATACGTTATACGTTATACGTTATACGTTTTACGTTACACGTTATACGTTACACTTTATACGTTACACGTTATTCTTAATACATTATACGTGATACGGTATACGTTATACGCTATACGTTATACGGTGTACGATATACGTTATGCGTTTTACGTTATTCGTGATACGTTATACGTTATACGTTATACGTTATACGTTATACGTTATACGTTATACGTAATACGTTATACGTTATACGTTATTCGATATACGTTATACGTTATACGTTATACGTTATACGTTATACGTTATACGTTATACGTTATACGTTATACGTTATACGTTATACGTTATACGTTATACGTTACACGTTATACGTTACATGTTATACGTTCTACGTTATACGTTATACGTTACATGTTATACGTTCTACGTTATACGTTATACGTTATACGTTATAGGTTACATGTTATACGTTCTACGTTATACGTTATACGTTATACGTTATACGCTCTACGTTATACGTTATACGTTATACGTTATACGTTACACGTTATTCGTAATACATTATACGTGATACGGTATACGTTGTACGTCATACGTTATACGTTATACGTTATACGTTATACGTTATACGTTATACTTTATACGTTACACGTTATTCGTAATACATTATACGTGATACGGTATACGTTGTACGTCATACGTTATACGTTATACGTTATACGTTATACGTTATACGTTATATAATACGTTATGCCTTATACGTTTTACGTTATTCGCTATACGTTATACGTTATACGTTATACGTTTTACGTTATACGTTATACGTTATACATTGTACGTTATACGTTATACGTTATACCTTATACGTTATAAGTTATACGTTATACGTTATACGTTATACGTTATACGTTATACGTTTTACGTTATACGTTATACGTCATACGTTATACGTTATACGTTATACGTTATACGTTATACGTTATACGTTATACGTTATACGTTATACGTTATACGTTATTGGTTATACGTAATACGTTATACGTTATACTTTATACGTTATACGTTAAACGTTATACGTTATACGTTATATGTTATACGTTACACGGTATACGTTATACGTTATACGTTATACGTTATACGTTATACGTTATACGTTATACGTTATACGTTATACGTTATACGTTATACGTTATACGTTATACGTTATACGTTATACGTTATACGTTATACGTTATACGTTATACGTTATACGTTATACGTTATACGTTATACGTTATACGTTATACGTTATACGTTATACGTTATACGTTATACGTTATACGTTATACGTTATACGTTATACGTTATACGTTATACGTTATACGTTATACGTTATACGTTATACGTTATACGTTATTCTTAATACATTATACGTGATACGGTATACGTTATACGCTATACGTTATACGGTGTACGATATACGTTATGCGTTTTACGTTATTCGTGATACGTTATACGTTATACGTTATACGTTATACGTTATACGTTATACGTTATACGTAATACGTTATACGTTATACGTTATTCGATATACGTTATACGTTATACGTTATACGTTATACGTTATACGTTATACGTTATACGTTATACGTTATACGTTATACGTTATACGTTACACGTTATACGTTACATGTTATACGTTCTACGTTATACGTTATACGTTACATGTTATACGTTCTACGTTATACGTTATACGTTATACGTTATAGGTTACATGTTATACGTTCTACGTTATACGTTATACGTTATACGTTATACGCTCTACGTTATACGTTATACGTTATACGTTATACGTTACACGTTATTCGTAATACATTATACGTGATACGGTATACGTTGTACGTCATACGTTATACGTTATACGTTATACGTTATACGTTATACGTTACACTTTATACGTTACACGTTATTCGTAATACATTATACGTGATACGGTATACGTTGTACGTCATACGTTATACGTTATACGTTATACGTTATACGTTATACGTTATATAATACGTTATGCCTTATACGTTTTACGTTATTCGCTATACGTTATACGTTATACGTTATACGTTTTACGTTATACGTTATACGTTATACATTGTACGTTATACGTTATACGTTATACCTTATACGTTATAAGTTATACGTTATACGTTATACGTTATACGTTATACGTTATACGTTTTACGTTATACGTTATACGTCATACGTTATACGTTATACGTTATACGTTATACGTTATACGTTATACGTTATACGTTATACGTTATACGTTATACGTTATACGTTATTGGTTATACGTAATACGTTATACGTTATACTTTATACGTTATACGTTAAACGTTATACGTTATACGTTATATGTTATACGTTACACGGTATACGTTATACGTTATACGTTATACGTTATATGTTATACGTTATACGTTATACGTTATACGTTATACGTTATACGTTATACGTTATACGTTACACGTTATACGTTATACGTTATACGTTATACGTTATACGTTATACGTTATACGTTATACGTTATACGTTATACGTTATACGTTATACGTTATACGTTATACGTTATACGTTATACGTTATACGTTATACGTTATACGTTATACGTTATACGTTATACGTTATACGTTATACGTTATACGTTATACGTTATACGTTATACGTTATACGTTATACGTTATACGTTATACGTTATACGTTATACGTTATACGTTATACGTTATACGTTATACGTTATACGTTATACGTTATACGTTATACGTTATACGTTATACGTTATTCTTAATACATTATACGTGATACGGTATACGTTATACGCTATACGTTATACGGTGTACGATATACGTTATGCGTTTTACGTTATTCGTGATACGTTATACGTTATACGTTATACGTTATACGTTATACGTTATACGTTATATAATACGTTATGCCTTATACGTTTTACGTTATTCGCTATACGTTATACGTTATACGTTATACGTTTTACGTTATACGTTATACGTTATACATTGTACGTTATACGTTATACGTTATACCTTATACGTTATAAGTTATACGTTATACGTTATACGTTATACGTTATACGTTATACGTTTTACGTTATACGTTATACGTCATACGTTATACGTTATACGTTATACGTTATACGTTATACGTTATACGTTATACGTTATACGTTATACGTTATACGTTATTGGTTATACGTAATACGTTATACGTTATACTTTATACGTTATACGTTAAACGTTATACGTTATACGTTATATGTTATACGTTACACGGTATACGTTATACGTTATACGTTATACGTTATACGTTATACGTTATACGTTATACGTTATACGTTATACGTTATACGTTATACGTTATACGTTATACGTTATACGTTATACGTTATACGTTATACGTTATACGTTATACGTTATACGTTATACGTTATACGTTATACGTTATACGTTATACGTTATACGTTATACGTTATACGTTATACGTTATACGTTATACGTTATACGTTATACGTTATACGTTATACGTTATACGTTATACGTTATACGTTATACGTTATACGTTATTCTTAATACATTATACGTGATACGGTATACGTTATACGCTATACGTTATACGGTGTACGATATACGTTATGCGTTTTACGTTATTCGTGATACGTTATACGTTATACGTTATACGTTATACGTTATACGTTATACGTTATACGTAATACGTTATACGTTATACGTTATTCGATATACGTTATACGTTATACGTTATACGTTATACGTTATACGTTATACGTTATACGTTATACGTTATACGTTATACGTTATACGTTACACGTTATACGTTACATGTTATACGTTCTACGTTATACGTTATACGTTACATGTTATACGTTCTACGTTATACGTTATACGTTATACGTTATAGGTTACATGTTATACGTTCTACGTTATACGTTATACGTTATACGTTATACGCTCTACGTTATACGTTATACGTTATACGTTATACGTTACACGTTATTCGTAATACATTATACGTGATACGGTATACGTTGTACGTCATACGTTATACGTTATACGTTATACGTTATACGTTATACGTTACACTTTATACGTTACACGTTATTCGTAATACATTATACGTGATACGGTATACGTTGTACGTCATACGTTATACGTTATACGTTATACGTTATACGTTATACGTTATATAATACGTTATGCCTTATACGTTTTACGTTATTCGCTATACGTTATACGTTATACGTTATACGTTTTACGTTATACGTTATACGTTATACATTGTACGTTATACGTTATACGTTATACCTTATACGTTATAAGTTATACGTTATACGTTATACGTTATACGTTATACGTTATACGTTTTACGTTATACGTTATACGTCATACGTTATACGTTATACGTTATACGTTATACGTTATACGTTATACGTTATACGTTATACGTTATACGTTATACGTTATACGTTATTGGTTATACGTAATACGTTATACGTTATACTTTATACGTTATACGTTAAACGTTATACGTTATACGTTATATGTTATACGTTACACGGTATACGTTATACGTTATACGTTATACGTTATATGTTATACGTTATACGTTATACGTTATACGTTATACGTTATACGTTATACGTTATACGTTATACGTTATACGTTATACGTTATACGTTATACGTTATACGTTATACGTTATACGTTATACGTTATACGTTATACGTTATACGTTATACGTTATACGTTATACGTTATACGTTATACGTTATACGTTATACGTTATACGTTATACGTTATACGTTATACGTTATACGTTATACGTTATACGTTATACGTTATACGTTATACGTTATACGTTATACGCTACATGTTATACGTTCTACGTTATACGTTATACGTTATACGTTATACGTTATACGTTATACGTTATACGTTATACGTTATACGTTATACGTTATACGTTATACGTTATACGTTATACGTTATACGTTACATGTTATACGTTCTACGTTATACGTTATAGGTTACATGTTATACGTTCTACGTTATACGTTATACGTTATACGTTATACGCTCTACGTTATACGTTATACGTTATACGTTATACGTTATACGTTACACGTTATTCGTAATACATTATACGTGATACGGTATACGTTGTACGTCATACGTTATACGTTATACGTTATACGTTATACGTTATACGTTATACGTTATACGTTATACGTTATACGTTATACGTTACACGTTATTCGTAATACATTATACGTGATACGGTATACGTTGTACGTCATACGTTATACGTTATACGTTATACGTTATACGTTATACGTTATATAATACGTTATGCCTTATACGTTTTACGTTATTCGCTATACGTTATACGTTATACGTTATACGTTTTACGTTATACGTTATACGTTATACATTGTACGTTATACGTTATACGTTATACCTTATACGTTATAAGTTATACGTTATACGTTATACGTTATACGTTATACGTTATACGTTTTACGTTATACGTTATACGTCATACGTTATACGTTATACGTTATACGTTATACGTTATACGTTATACGTTATACGTTATACGTTATACGTTATACGTTATTGGTTATACGTAATACGTTATACGTTATACTTTATACGTTATACGTTAAACGTTATACGTTATACGTTATATGTTATACGTTACACGGTATACGTTATACGTTATACGTTATACGTTATACGTTATACGTTATACGTTATACGTTATACGTTATACGTTATACGTTATACGTTATACGTTATACGTTATACGTTATACGTTATACGTTATACGTTATACGTTATACGTTATACGTTATACGTTATACGTTATACGTTATACGTTATACGTTATACGTTATACGTTATACGTTATACGTTATACGTTATACGTTATACGTTATACGTTATACGTTATACGTTATACGTTATACGTTATACGTTATACGTTATACGTTATACGTTATACGTTATACGTTCTACGTTATACGTTATACGTTATACGTTATACGTTATACGTTATACGTTATACCTTATACGTTATACGTTATACGTTATACGTTATACGTTATACGTTATACGTTATACGTTATACGTTATACGCTATACGTTATACGTTATACGTTATACGTTTTACGTTATACGTTATACGTTATACATTATACGTTATACGTTATACGTTATACGTTATACGTTATACGTTATACGTTATACGTTATACGTTATACGTTATACGTTATACGTTACACATTATTCGTAATACATTATACGTGATACGGTATACGTTGTACGTCATACGTTATACGTTATACGTTATACGTTATACGTTATACGTTATACGTTATACGTTACACGTTATTCGTAATACATTATACGTGATACGGTATACGTTGTACGTCATACGTTATACGTTATACGTTATACGTTATACGTTATACGTTATATAATACGTTATGCCTTATACGTTTTACGTTATTCGTTATACGTTATACGTTATACGTTATACGTTTTACGTTATACGTTATACGTTATACATTGTACGTTATACGTTATACGTTATACCTTATACGTTATACGTTATACGGTATACGTTATACGTTATACGTTATACGTTATACGTTATACGTTATACGTTATACGTTATACGTTATACGTTATACGTTATACGTTATACGTTATACGTTATACCTTATACGTTATACGTTATACGGTATACGTTATACGTTATGCGTTATACGTTTTACATTATACGTTATACGTTATACGTTATACGTTTTACAATATACGTTATACGTTATACGTTATACGCTATACGTTATACGTTATACGTTATACGTTATACGTTATACGTTTTACGTTATACGTTATACGTTATACGCTGTACGTTATACGTTATACGTTATACGTTATACGTTATACCTTATACGTTATACGTTATACGTTATACGATATACGTTATACGTTATACGTTATACGTTATACGTTATACGTTATACGTTATACGTTATACGTTATACGATATACGTGATACGTTATACGTTATACGTTATACGTCATAGGTTATACGCTACACGTTATTCGTTAGGCGTTATACGTTATACGTTATACGTTTTACGTTATACGTTATACGTTATACGTTATACGTTATACGGTATACGATATACGTAATACGTTATACGTTATACGTTATACGATATACGTTATACGTTACATGTTATACGTTCTACGTTATACGTTATACGTTATACGTTATAGGTTACATGTTATACGTTCTACGTTATACGTTATACGTTATACGTTATACGCTCTACGTTATACGTTATACGTTATACGTTATACGATACACGTTATTCGTAATACATTATACGTGATACGGTATACGTTGTACGTCATACGTTATACGTTATACGTTATACGTTATACGTTATACGTTATACTTTATACGTTACACGTTATTCGTAATACATTATACGTGATACGGTATACGTTGTACGTCATACGTTATACGTTATACGTTATACGTTATACGTTATACGTTATATAATACGTTATGCCTTATACGTTTTACGTTATTCGCTATACGTTATACGTTATACGTTATACGTTTTACGTTATACGTTATACGTTATACATTGTACGTTATACGTTATACGTTATACCTTATACGTTATAAGTTATACGTTATACGTTATACGTTATACGTTATACGTTATACGTTTTACGTTATACGTTATACGTCATACGTTATACGTTATACGTTATACGTTATACGTTATACGTTATACGTTATACGTTATACGTTATACGTTATACGTTATACGTTATTGGTTATACGTAATACGTTATACGTTATACTTTATACGTTATACGTTAAACGTTATACGTTATACGTTATATGTTATACGTTACACGGTATACGTTATACGTTATACGTTATACGTTATACGTTATACGTTATACGTTATACGTTATACGTTATACGTTATACGTTATACGTTATACGTTATACGTTATACGTTATACGTTATACGTTATACGTTATACGTTATACGTTATACGTTATACGTTATACGTTATACGTTATACGTTATACGTTATACGTTATACGTTATACGTTATACGTTATACGTTATACGTTATACGTTATACGTTATACGTTATACGTTATACGTTATACGTTATACGTTACATGTTATACGTTCTACGTTATACGTTATACGTTATACGTTATACGTTATACGTTATACGTTATACGTTATACGTTATACGTTATACGTTATACGTTATACGTTATACGTTATACGTTATACGTTATACGTTATACGTTACATGTTATACGTTCTACGTTATACGTTATAGGTTACATGTTATACGTTCTACGTTATACGTTATACGTTATACGTTATACGCTCTACGTTATACGTTATACGTTATACGTTATACGTTACACGTTATTCGTAATACATTATACGTGATACGGTATACGTTGTACGTCATACGTTATACGTTATACGTTATACGTTATACGTTATACGTTATACGTTATACGTTATACGTTATACGTTATACGTTATACGTTACACGTTATTCGTAATACATTATACGTGATACGGTATACGTTGTACGTCATACGTTATACGTTATACGTTATACGTTATACGTTATACGTTATATAATACGTTATGCCTTATACGTTTTACGTTATTCGCTATACGTTATACGTTATACGTTATACGTTTTACGTTATACGTTATACGTTATACATTGTACGTTATACGTTATACGTTATACCTTATACGTTATAAGTTATACGTTATACGTTATACGTTATACGTTATACGTTATACGTTTTACGTTATACGTTATACGTCATACGTTATACGTTATACGTTATACGTTATACGTTATACGTTATACGTTATACGTTATACGTTATACGTTATACGTTATTGGTTATACGTAATACGTTATACGTTATACTTTATACGTTATACGTTAAACGTTATACGTTATACGTTATATGTTATACGTTACACGGTATACGTTATACGTTATACGTTATACGTTATACGTTATACGTTATACGTTATACGTTATACGTTATACGTTATACGTTATACGTTATACGTTATACGTTATACGTTATACGTTATACGTTATACGTTATACGTTATACGTTATACGTTATACGTTATACGTTATACGTTATACGTTATACGTTATACGTTATACGTTATACGTTATACGTTATACGTTATACGTTATACGTTATACGTTATACGTTATACGTTATACGTTATACGTCATAGGTTATACGTTATACGTTATTCGTTAGGCGTTATACGTTATACGTTATACGTTATACGTTATACGTTATACGTTATACGTTATACGTTATACGTTATACGTTATACGTTATACGTTATACGTTATACGTTATACGTTATACGTTATACGTTATACGTTATACGTTATACGTTATATAATACGTTATGCCTTATACGTTTTACGTTATACGTTATACATTGTACGTTATACGTTATACGTTATACCTTATACGTTATACGTTATACGGTATACGTTATACGTTATGCGTTATACGTTTTACATTATACGTTATACGTTATACGTTATACGTTTTACAATATACGTTATACGTTATACGTTATACGCTATACGTTATACGTTATACGTTATACGTTATACGTTATACGTTTTACGTTATACGTTATACGTTATACGCTATACGTTATACGTTATACGTTATACGTTATACGTTATACCTTATACGTTATACGTTATACGTTATACGATATACGTTATACGTTATACGTTATACGTTATACGTTATACGTTATACGTTATACGTTATACGTTATACGATATACGTGATACGTTATACGTTATACGTTATACGTCATAGGTTATACGTTACACGTTATTCGTTAGGCGTTATACGTTATACGTTATACGTTTTACGTTATACGTTATACGTTATACGTTATACGTTATACGGTATACGATATACGTAATACGTTATACGTTATACGTTATACGATATACGTTATACGTTATACGTTATACGTTATACGTCATAGGTTATACGTTATACGTTATTCGTTAGGCGTTATACGTTATACGTTATACGTTATACGTTATACGTTATACGTTATACGTTATACGTTATACGTTATACGTTATACGTTATACGTTATACGTTATACGTTATACGTTATACGTTATACGTTATACGTTATACGTTATACGTTATACGTTATACGTTATACGTTATACATTGTACGTTATGCGTTATACGTTATACCTTATACGTTATACGTTATACGTTATACGTTATACGTTATACGTTATACGTTATACGTTATACGTTATACGTTATACGTTATACGTAATACGTTATACGTTATACGTTATACGTTATACGTTATACGTTATACGTTATACGTCATAGGTTATACGTTATACGTTATTCGTTAGGCGTTATACGTTATACGTCATACGTTATACGTTATACGTTATACGGTATACGATATACGTTATGCGTTATACGTTTTACGTTATTCGTTATACGTTATACGTTATACGTTATGCGTTATACGTTTTACGTTATTCGTTATACGTTATACGTTATACGTTATACGTTATACGTTATACGTTATACGTTATACGTTATACGTTATACGTTATACGTTATACGTTATTCGTTAGGCGTTATACGTCATACGTTATACGTTATACGTTATACGTTATACGTTATACGTTATACGGTATACGATATACGTTATGCGTTATATGTTATACGTTATACGTTATACGTTATACGTTATACGTTATACGTTATACGGTATACGATATACGTTATGCGTTTTACGTTATTCGTGATACGTTATACGTTATACGTTATACGTTATACGTTATACGTTATACGTAATACGTTATACCTTATACGTTATACGATATACGTGATACGCTATACGTTATACGTTATACGTCATAGGTTATACGTTATACGTTATTCGTTAGGCGTTATACGTTATACGTTATACGTTATACGTTATACGTCATACGTTATACGGTATACGATATACGTTATGCGTTATATGTTATACGTTATACGTTATACGTTACAGGTTATACGTTATACGTTATTCGTTATGCGTTATACGTTATACGTTATACGTTATACGTTATACGTTATACGGTATACGATATACGTTATGCGTTTTACGTTATTCGTGATACGTTATACGTTATACGTTATACGTTATACGTTATACGTTATACGTTATACGTTATACGTTATACGTTATACGTTATACGTTATACGTAATACGTTATACGTTATACGTTATACGATATACGTTATACGTTATACGTTATACGTTATACGTTATACGTCATAGGTTATACGTTATACGTTATACGTTATTCGTTAGGCGTTATACGTTATACGTTATACGATATACGTTATACGTTATACGTTATACGTTATACGTTATACGTTATACGTTATACGTTATACGTTATACGTTATACGTTATACGTTATACGTTATACGTTATACGTTATACGTTATACGTTATACGGTATACGATATACGTTATGCGTTATACGTTTTACGTTATTCGTTATACGTTTTACGTTATACGTTATACGTTATACGTTATACGTTATACGTTATACGTAATACGTTATACGTTATACGTTATACGATATACGTTATACGTTACACGTTACACGTTATACGTCATAGGTTATACGTTATACGTTATTCGTTAGGCGTTATACGTTATACGTTATACGTTATACGTTATACGTTATACGTTATACGTTATACGTTATACGTTATACGTTATACGGTATACGTTATACGTTATACGTTATAGGTTATACGTTATACGTTATACGTTATACGTTATAGGTCATACCTTATACGTGATACGTCATACGTTATACGTTATACGTTATACGTTATACGTTATACGTTATACGTTATACGTTATACGTTATACGTTATACGTTATACGTTATACGGTATACGTTATACGTTATACGTTATAGGTTATACGTTATACGTTATACGTTATACGTTATAGGTCATACCTTATACGTGATACGTCATACGTTATACGTTATACGTTATACGTTATACGTTATACGTTATACGTTATACGTTATACGTTATACGTTATACGTTATACCCTATACGTTATACGTTATACGTTATACGTTATACGTTATACGTTATAGGTCATACCTTATACGTGATACGTCATACGTTAGACGTTATGCGTTATACGTTATACGTTATACGTTATACGATATACGTTATACGTTATACGTTATACGTTATACGTTATACGTTATACGTTATACGTTATACGTTATACGTTATACGTTATACGTTATACGTTATACGTTATACGTTATACGTTCTGCGTCACACGTCATACGTTATACGTTAAATGTTATACGTCATAGGTTATACGATACACATTATTCGTAATACATTATACGTGATACGGTATACGTTGTACGTCATACGTTATACGTTATACGTTATACGTTATACGTTATACGTTATACGTTATACGTTACACGTTATTCGTAATACATTATACGTGATACGGTATACGTTGTACGTTATACGTTATACGTTATACGTTATACGTTATACGTTATACGTTATACGTTATACCTTATACGTTATACGTTATACGTTATACGTTATACGTTATACGTTATACGTTATACGTTATACGTTATACGCTATACGTTATACGTTATACGTTATACGTTTTACGTTATACGTTATACGTTATACATTATACGTTATACGTTATACGTTATACGTTATACGTTATACGTTATACGTTATACGTTATACGTTATACGTTATACGTTATACGTTATACGTTATACGTTATACGTTACACATTATTCGTAATACATTATACGTGATACGGTATACGTTGTACGTCATACGTTATACGTTATACGTTATACGTTATACGTTATACGTTATACGTTATACGTTACACGTTATTCGTAATACATTATACGTGATACGGTATACGTTGTACGTCATACGTTATACGTTATACGTTATACGTTATACGTTATACGTTATATAATACGTTATGCCTTATACGTTTTACGTTATTCGTTATACGTTATACGTTATACGTTATACGTTTTACGTTATACGTTATACGTTATACATTGTACGTTATACGTTATACGTTATACCTTATACGTTATACGTTATACGGTATACGTTATACGTTATACGTTATACGTTATACGTTATACGTTATACGTTATACGTT
Source organism: Ptiloglossa arizonensis (assembly GCF_051014685.1). Classification (NCBI taxonomy): domain Eukaryota; kingdom Metazoa; phylum Arthropoda; class Insecta; order Hymenoptera; family Colletidae; genus Ptiloglossa; species Ptiloglossa arizonensis. The sequence continues at coordinate 62,732 of NW_027478804.1, forward strand.
ATACGTTATACGTTATACGTTATACGTTATACGTTATACGTTATACCTTATACGTTATACGTTATACGGTATACGTTATACGTTATGCGTTATACGTTTTACATTATACGTTATACGTTATACGTTATACGTTTTACAATATACGTTATACGTTATACGTTATACGCTATACGTTATACGTTATACGTTATACGTTATACGTTATACGTTTTACGTTATACGTTATACGTTATACGCTATACGTTATACGTTATACGTTATACGTTATACGTTATACCTTATACGTTATACGTTATACGTTATACGATATACGTTATACGTTATACGTTATACGTTATACGTTATACGTTATACGTTATACGTTATACGATATACGTGATACGTTATACGTTATACGTTATACGTCATAGGTTATACGCTACACGTTATTCGTTAGGCGTTATACGTTATACGTTATACGTTTTACGTTATACGTTATACGTTATACGTTATACGTTATACGGTATACGATATACGTAATACGTTATACGTTATACGTTATACGATATACGTTATACGTTACATGTTATACGTTCTACGTTATACGTTATACGTTATACGTTATAGGTTACATGTTATACGTTCTACGTTATACGTTATACGTTATACTTTATACGCTCTACGTTATACGTTATACGTTATACGTTATACGATACACGTTATTCGTAATACATTATACGTGATACGGTATACGTTGTACGTCATACGTTATACGTTATACGTTATACGTTATACGTTATACGTTATACTTTATACGTTACACGTTATTCGTAATACATTATACGTGATACGGTATACGTTGTACGTCATACGTTATACGTTATACGTTATACGTTATACGTTATACGTTATATAATACGTTATGCCTTATACGTTTTACGTTATTCGCTATACGTTATACGTTATACGTTATACGTTTTACGTTATACGTTATACGTTATACATTGTACGTTATACGTTATACGTTATACCTTACACGTTATAAGTTATACGTTATACGTTATACGTTATACGTTATACGTTATACGTTTTACGTTATACGTTATACGTCATACGTTATACGTTATACGTTATACGTTATACGTTATACGTTATACGTTATACGTTATACGTTATACGTTATACGTTATTGGTTATACGTAATACGTTATACGTTATACTTTATACGTTATACGTTAAACGTTATACGTTATACGTTATATGTTATACGTTACACGGTATACGTTATACGTTATACGTTATACGTTATACGTTATACGTTATACGTTATACGTTATACGTTATACGTTATACGTTATACGTTATACGTTATACGTTATACGTTATACGTTATACGTTATACGTTATACGTTATACGTTATACGTTATACGTTATACGTTTTACGTTATACGTTATACGTTATACGTTATACGTTATACGTTATACGTTATACGTTATACGTTATACGTTATACGTTATACGTTATACGTTATACGTTATACGTTATACGTTATACGTTATACGTTATACGTTATACGTTACATGTTATACGTTCTACGTTATACGTTATACGTTATACGTTATACGTTATACGTTATACGTTATACGTTATACGTTATACGTTATACGTTATACGTTATACGTTATACGTTATACGTTATACGTTATACGTTACATGTTATACGTTCTACGTTATACGTTATAGGTTACATGTTATACGTTCTACGTTATACGTTATACGTTATACGTTATACGCTCTACGTTATACGTTATACGTTATACGTTATACGTTACACGTTATTCGTAATACATTATACGTGATACGGTATACGTTGTACGTCATACGTTATACGTTATACGTTATACGTTATACGTTATACGTTATACGTTATACGTTATACGTTATACGTTATACGTTATACGTTACACGTTATTCGTAATACATTATACGTGATACGGTATACGTTGTACGTCATACGTTATACGTTATACGTTATACGTTATACGTTATACGTTATATAATACGTTATGCCTTATACGTTTTACGTTATTCGCTATACGTTATACGTTATACGTTATACGTTTTACGTTATACGTTATACGTTATACATTGTACGTTATACGTTATACGTTATACCTTATACGTTATAAGTTATACGTTATACGTTATACGTTATACGTTATACGTTATACGTTTTACGTTATACGTTATACGTCATACGTTATACGTTATACGTTATACGTTATACGTTATACGTTATACGTTATACGTTATACGTTATACGTTATACGTTATTGGTTATACGTAATACGTTATACGTTATACTTTATACGTTATACGTTAAACGTTATACGTTATACGTTATATGTTATACGTTACACGGTATACGTTATACGTTATACGTTATACGTTATACGTTATACGTTATACGTTATACGTTATACGTTATACGTTATACGTTATACGTTATACGTTATACGTTATACGTTATACGTTATACGTTATACGTTATACGTTATACGTTATACGTTATACGTTATACGTTATACGTTATACGTTATACGTTATACGTTATACGTTATACGTTATACGTTATACGTTATACGTTATACGTTATACGTTATACGTTATACGTTATACGTCATAGGTTATACGTTATACGTTATTCGTTAGGCGTTATACGTTATACGTTATACGTTATACGTTATACGTTATACGTTATACGTTATACGTTATACGTTATACGTTATACGTTATACGTTATACGTTATACGTTATACGTTATACGTTATACGTTATACGTTATACGTTATACGTTATACGTTATATAATACGTTATGCCTTATACGTTTTACGTTATACGTTATACATTGTACGTTATACGTTATACGTTATACCTTATACGTTATACGTTATACGGTATACGTTATACGTTATGCGTTATACGTTTTACATTATACGTTATACGTTATACGTTATACGTTTTACAATATACGTTATACGTTATACGTTATACGCTATACGTTATACGTTATACGTTATACGTTATACGTTATACGTTTTACGTTATACGTTATACGTTATACGCTATACGTTATACGTTATACGTTATACGTTATACGTTATACCTTATACGTTATACGTTATACGTTATACGATATACGTTATACGTTGTACGTTATACGTTATACGTTATACGTTATACGTTATACGTTATACGATATACGTGATACGTTATACGTTATACGTTATACGTCATAGGTTATACGTTACACGTTATTCGTTAGGCGTTATACGTTATACGTTATACGTTTTACGTTATACGTTATACGTTATACGTTATACGTTATACGGTATACGATATACGTAATACGTTATACGTTATACGTTATACGATATACGTTATACGTTATACGTTATACGTTATACGTCATAGGTTATACGTTATACGTTATTCGTTAGGCGTTATACGTTATACGTTATACGTTATACGTTATACGTTATACGTTATACGTTATACGTTATACGTTATACGTTATACGTTATACGTTATACGTTATACGTTATACGTTATACGTTATACGTTATACGTTATACGTTATACGTTATACGTTATACGTTATACATTGTACGTTATGCGTTGTACGTTATACCTTATACGTTATACGTTATACGTTATACGTTATACGTTATACGTTATACGTTATACGTTATACGTTATACGTTATACGTTATACGTTATACGTAATACGTTATACGTTATACGTTATACGATATACGTTATACGTTATACGTTATACGTTATACGTCATAGGTTATACGTTATACGTTATTCGTTAGGCGTTATACGTTATACGTCATACGTTATACGTTATACGTTATACGGTATACGATATACGTTATGCGTTATACGTTTTACGTTATTCGTTATACGTTATACGTTATACGTTATGCGTTATACGTTTTACGTTATTCGTTATACGTTATACGTTATACGTTATACGTTATACGTTATACGTTATACGTTATACGTTATACGTTATACGTTATACGTTATTCGTTAGGCGTTATACGTCATACGTTATACGTTATACGTTATACGTTATACGTTATACGTTATACGGTATACGATATACGTTATGCGTTATATGTTATACGTTATACGTTATACGTTATACGTTATACGTTATACGTTATACGGTATACGATATACGTTATGCGTTTTACGTTATTCGTGATACGTTATACGTTATACGTTATACGTTATACGTTATACGTTATACGTAATACGTTATACCTTATACGTTATACGATATACGTGATACGCTATACGTTATACGTTATACGTCATAGGTTATACGTTATACGTTATTCGTTAGGCGTTATACGTTATACGTTATACGTTATACGTTATACGTCATACGTTATACGGTATACGATATACGTTATGCGTTATATGTTATACGTTATACGTTATACGTTACAGGTTATACGTTATACGTTATTCGTTATGCGTTATACGTTATACGTTATACGTTATACGTTATACGTTATACGGTATACGATATACGTTATGCGTTTTACGTTATTCGTGATACGTTATACGTTATACGTTATACGTTATAGGTCATACCTTATACGTGATACGTCATACGTTAAACGTTATACGTTATACGTTATACGTTATACGTTATACGTTATACGTTATACCTTATACGTTATACGTTATACGTTATATGTTATACGTTATACGGTATACGATATACGTTATACGTTTTACGTTATTCGAGATACGTTATACGTTATACGTTATACGTTATACGTCATAGGTTATACGTTATACGTTATTCGTTATGCGTTATACGTTATACGTTATACGTTATACGTTATACGTTACACGTTATACGTTATACGTTATACGGTATACGATATACGTTATGCGTTTTACGTTATTCGTGATACGTTATACGTTAGACGTTATACGTTATACGTCATAGGTTATACGTTATACGTTATACGTTATACATTATACGTTATACGTTATACGTTATGCGTTATATGTTATACGATATACGTTATACGTTATACGTTATACGTTATACGTTATACGGTATACGATATACGTTATGCGTTTTACGTTATTCGTGATACGTTATACGTTATACGTTATACGTTATACGTTATACGTTATACGTAATACGTTATACGTTATACGTTATACGTAATACGTTATACGTTATACGTTATACGATATACGTGATACGTTATACGTTATACGTTATACGTCATAGGTTATACGTTACACGTTATTCGTTAGGCGTTATACGTTATACGTTATACGTTATACGTTATACGTTATACGTTATACGTTATACGTTATACGTTATACGTTATACGTTATACGTTATACGTTATACGTTATACGGTATACGATATACGTTATGCGTTATATGTTATACGTTATACGTTATACGTTATACGTTATACGTTATACGTTATACGGTATACGATATACGTTATGCGTTTTACGTTTTACGTTATTCGTTTTACGTTAGACGTTATACGTTATGCGTTATACGTTTTACGATATTCGTTATACGTTATACGTTATACGTTATCGTTATACGTTATACGTTATACGTTATACGTTACACGTTATTCGTAATACATTATACGTGATACGGTATACGTTGTACGTCATACGTTATACGTTATACGTTATACGTTATACGTTTTACGTTATACGTCATAGGTTATACGTTATGCGTTATACGTTATACGTTATACGTTATACGTTATACGTTATACGTTATACGTTACACGTCATACGTTATACGTAATACGTTATACGTTATACGTTATACGATATACGTTATACGTCATACGTCATAGGGTATACGTTATACGTTATTCGTTATACGTTATACGTTATACGTTATACGTTATACGTTATACGTTATACGTTATACGTTATACGTCATAGGTTATACGTTATACGTTATACGTTATACATTATACGTTATACGTTATACGTTATACGTTATACGTTATACGTTATACGTTATACGTTATACGTTATACGTTATACGTCATAGGTTATACGTTATGCGTTATACGTTATACGTTATACGTTATACGTTATACGTTATACGTTATACGTTACACGTCATACGTTATACGTAATACGTTATACGTTATACGTTATACGTTATACGTTATACGTCATAGGTTATACGTTATGCGTTATACGTTATACGTTATACGTTATACGTTATACGTTATACGTTATACGTTACACGTCATACGTTATACGTAATACGTTATACGTTATACGTTATACGATATACGTTATACGTCATACGTCATAGGGTATACGTTATACGTTATACGTTATACGTTATACGTTATACGTTACACGTCATACGTTATACGTAATACGTTATACGTTATACGTTATACGATATACGTTATACGTCATACGTCATAGGGTATACGTTATACGTTATTCGTTATACGTTATACGTTATACGTTATACGTTATACGTTATACGTTATACGTTATACGTTATACGTCATAGGTTATACGTTATACGTTATACGTTATACGTTATACGTTATACGTTACACGTCATACGTTATACGTTATACGTTATACGTTATACGTTATACGTTTTACGTTACACGTTATACGTTACACGTTATACGTTACACGTTATACGTTACACGTTATTCGTAATACATTATACGTGATACGGTATACGTTATACGCTATACGTTATACGGTGTACGATATACGTTATGCGTTTTACGTTATTCGTGATACGTTATACGTTATACGTTATACGTTATACGTTATACGTTATACGTTATACGTTATACGTTATACGTAATACGTTATACGTTATACGTTATACGATATACGTTATACGTTACACGTTATACGTTATACGTCATAGGTTATACGTTATACGTTATTCGTTAGGCGTTATACGTTATACGTTATACGTTATACGTTATACGTTATACGTTATACGTTATACGTTATACGTTATACGTTATACGTTATACGTTATACGTTATACGTCATAGGTTATACGTTATACGTTATACGTTATACATTATACGTTATACGTTATCGTTATACGTTATACGTTATACGTTATACGTTATACGTTATACGTTATGCGGTATACGATATACGTTATGCGTTTTACGTTATTCGTGATACGTTATACGTTATACGTTATACGTTATACGTTATACGTTATAGGTCATACCTTATTCGTGATACGTCATACGTTATACGTTATACGTTATACGTTATACGTTATACGTTATACGTTATACGTTATACGTTATACGTTATACGTTATACGTTATACGTTATACGTTATACGTTATACGTTATACGTTATACGTTATACGTTATACGTTATACGTTATACGTTATACGTTATACGTTATACGTTATACGTTATACGTTATACGTTATACGTTATACGTTATACGTTATACGTTATACGTTATACGTTATACGTTATACGTTATACGTTATACGTTATACGTTATACGTTATACGTTATACGTTATACGTTATACGTTATACGTTATACGTTATACGTTATACGTTATACGTTATACGTTATACGTTATACGTTATACGTTATACGTTATACGTTATACGTTATACGTTATACGTTATACGTTATACGTTATACGTTATACGTTATACGTTATACGTTATACGGTATACGATATACGTTATGCGTTATATGTTATACGTTATACGTTATACGTTATACGTTATACGTTATACGTTATACGGTATACGATATACGTTATGCGTTTTACGTTTTACGTTATTCGTTTTACGTTAGACGTTATACGTTATGCGTTATACGTTTTACGATATTCGTTATACGTTATACGTTATACGTTATACGTTATACGTTATACGTTATACGTTATACGTTTTACGTTACACGTTATACGTTACACGTTATACGTTATACGTTATACGTTAATCGTTATGCGTTATACGTTATACGTTATACGTTATACGTTATACGTTATACGTTATACGGTATACGATATACGTTATGCGTTTTACGTTATTCGTGATACGTTATACGTTATACGTTATACGTTATACGTCATAGGTTATACGTTATACGTTATACGTTATACATTATACGTTATACGTTATCGTTATACGCTATACGTTATACGTTATACGTTACACGTTATTCGTAATACATTATACGTGATACGGTATACGTTGTACGTCATACGTTATACGTTATACGTTATACGTTATACGTTATACGTTATATAATACGTTATGCGTTATACGTTTTACGTTATTCGTTATACGTTATACGTTATACGTTATACGTTATACGTTATACGTTATACGTTATACGTTATACGTTATACGTTATACGTTATACGTTATACGTTATAGGTTATACGTTATACGTTATACGTTATACGTTATAGGTCATACCTTATACGTGATACGTCATACGTTATACGTTATACGTTATACGTTATACGTTATACGTTATACGTTATACGTTATACCTTATACGTTATACGTTATACGTTATACGTTATACGTTATACGTTATACGTTATACGTTATACGTTATACGTTATACGATATACGTTATACGTTATACGTTATACGTTATACCCTATACGTTATACGTTATACGTTATACGTTATACGTTATACGTTATACGTTATACGTTATAGGTCATACCTTATACGTTATACGTTATAGGTCATACCTTATACGTGATACGTCATACGTTAGACGTTATGCGTTATACGTTATACGTTATACGTTATACGTTATACGTTATACGTTACCGTATACGTTATACGTTAGACGTTATGCGTTATACGTTATACGTTATACGTTATACGTTATACGTTATACGTTACCGTATACGTTATACGTTATACGTTATACGTTATACGTTATACGTTATACGTTATACGTTATACGTTATACGTTATACGTTATACGTTATACGTTATACGTTATACGTTATACGTTATACGTTATACGTTATACGTTATACGTTATACGTTATAGGTCATACCTTATACGTGATACGTCATACGTTATACGTTATACGTTATACGTTATACGTTATACGTTATACGTTATACGTTATACGTTATACGTTATACCCTATACGTTATACGTTATACGTTATACGTTATACGTTATACGTTTTACGTTATACGTTATACGTCATACGTTATACGTTATACGTTATACGTTATACGTTATACGTTATACGTTATACGTTATACGTTATACGTTATACGTTATTGGTTATACGTAATACGTTATACGTTATACTTTATACGTTATACGTTAAACGTTATACGTTATACGTTATATGTTATACGTTACACGGTATACGTTATACGTTATACGTTATACGTTATACGTTATACGTTATACGTTATACGTTATACGTTATACGTTATACGTTATACGTTATACGTTATACGTTATACGTTATACGTTATACGTTATACGTTATACGTTATACGTTATACGTTATACGTTATACGTTATACGTTATACGTTATACGTTATACGTTATACGTTATACGTTATACGTTATACGTTATACGTTATACGTTATACGTTATACGTTATACGTTATACGTTATACGTCATAGGTTATACGTTATACGTTATTCGTTAGGCGTTATACGTTATACGTTATACGTTATACGTTATACGTTATACGTTATACGTTATACGTTATACGTTATACGTTATACGTTATACGTTATACGTTATACGTTATACGTTATACGTTATACGTTATACGTTATACGTTATACGTTATACGTTATACGTTATATAATACGTTATGCCTTATACGTTTTACGTTATACGTTATACATTGTACGTTATACGTTATACGTTATACCTTATACGTTATACGTTATACGGTATACGTTATACGTTATGCGTTATACGTTTTACATTATACGTTATACGTTATACGTTATACGTTTTACAATATACGTTATACGTTATACGTTATACGCTATACGTTATACGTTATACGTTATACGTTATACGTTATACGTTTTACGTTATACGTTATACGTTATACGCTATACGTTATACGTTATACGTTATACGTTATACGTTATACCTTATACGTTATACGTTATACGTTATACGATATACGTTATACGTTATACGTTATACGTTATACGTTATACGTTATACGTTATACGTTATACGTTATACGATATACGTGATACGTTATACGTTATACGTTATACGTCATAGGTTATACGTTACACGTTATTCGTTAGGCGTTATACGTTATACGTTATACGTTTTACGTTATACGTTATACGTTATACGTTATACGTTATACGGTATACGATATACGTAATACGTTATACGTTATACGTTATACGATATACGTTATACGTTATACGTTATACGTTATACGTCATAGGTTATACGTTATACGTTATTCGTTAGGCGTTATACGTTATACGTTATACGTTATACGTTATACGTTATACGTTATACGTTATACGTTATACGTTATACGTTATACGTTATACGTTATACGTTATACGTTATACGTTATACGTTATACGTTATACGTTATACGTTATACGTTATACGTTATACGTTATACGTTATACATTGTACGTTATGCGTTATACGTTATACCTTATACGTTATACGTTATACGTTATACGTTATACGTTATACGTTATACGTTATACGTTATACGTTATACGTTATACGTTATACGTAATACGTTATACGTTATACGTTATACGTTATACGTTATACGTTATACGTTATACGTCATAGGTTATACGTTATACGTTATTCGTTAGGCGTTATACGTTATACGTCATACGTTATACGTTATACGTTATACGGTATACGATATACGTTATGCGTTATACGTTTTACGTTATTCGTTATACGTTATACGTTATACGTTATGCGTTATACGTTTTACGTTATTCGTTATACGTTATACGTTATACGTTATACGTTATACGTTATACGTTATACGTTATACGTTATACGTTATACGTTATACGTTATACGTTATTCGTTAGGCGTTATACGTCATACGTTATACGTTATACGTTATACGTTATACGTTATACGTTATACGGTATACGATATACGTTATGCGTTATATGTTATACGTTATACGTTATACGTTATACGTTATACGTTATACGTTATACGGTATACGATATACGTTATGCGTTTTACGTTATTCGTGATACGTTATACGTTATACGTTATACGTTATACGTTATACGTTATACGTAATACGTTATACCTTATACGTTATACGATATACGTGATACGCTATACGTTATACGTTATACGTCATAGGTTATACGTTATACGTTATTCGTTAGGCGTTATACGTTATACGTTATACGTTATACGTTATACGTCATACGTTATACGGTATACGATATACGTTATGCGTTATATGTTATACGTTATACGTTATACGTTACAGGTTATACGTTATACGTTATTCGTTATGCGTTATACGTTATACGTTATACGTTATACGTTATACGTTATACGGTATACGATATACGTTATGCGTTTTACGTTATTCGTGATACGTTATACGTTATACGTTATACGTTATACGTTATACGTTATACGTTATACGTTATACGTTATACGTTATACGTTATACGTTATACGTAATACGTTATACGTTATACGTTATACGATATACGTTATACGTTATACGTTATACGTTATACGTTATACGTCATAGGTTATACGTTATACGTTATACGTTATTCGTTAGGCGTTATACGTTATACGTTATACGATATACGTTATACGTTATACGTTATACGTTATACGTTATACGTTATACGTTATACGTTATACGTTATACGTTATACGTTATACGTTATACGTTATACGTTATACGTTATACGTTATACGTTATACGGTATACGATATACGTTATGCGTTATACGTTTTACGTTATTCGTTATACGTTTTACGTTATACGTTATACGTTATACGTTATACGTTATACGTTATACGTAATACGTTATACGTTATACGTTATACGATATACGTTATACGTTACACGTTACACGTTATACGTCATAGGTTATACGTTATACGTTATTCGTTAGGCGTTATACGTTATACGTTATACGTTATACGTTATACGTTATACGTTATACGTTATACGTTATACGTTATACGTTATACGGTATACGTTATACGTTATACGTTATAGGTTATACGTTATACGTTATACGTTATACGTTATAGGTCATACCTTATACGTGATACGTCATACGTTATACGTTATACGTTATACGTTATACGTTATACGTTATACGTTATACGTTATACGTTATACGTTATACGTTATACGTTATACGGTATACGTTATACGTTATACGTTATAGGTTATACGTTATACGTTATACGTTATACGTTATAGGTCATACCTTATACGTGATACGTCATACGTTATACGTTATACGTTATACGTTATACGTTATACGTTATACGTTATACGTTATACGTTATACGTTATACGTTATACCCTATACGTTATACGTTATACGTTATACGTTATACGTTATACGTTATAGGTCATACCTTATACGTGATACGTCATACGTTAGACGTTATGCGTTATACGTTATACGTTATACGTTATACGTTATACGTTATACGTTATACGTTATACGTTATACGTTATACGTTATACGTTATACGTTATACGTTATACGTTATACGTTATACGTTATACGTTATACGTTAGACGTTATACGTTATACGCTATACGTTATACGTTATACGTTATACGTTATACGTTATACGTTATACGTTATACGTTATACGTTATACGTTATACGTTATACGATATACGTTATACGTTATACGTTATACGTTATACGTTATACGTTATACGTTATACGTTATACGTTATACGTTATACGTTATACGTTATACGTTATACGTTATACGTTATACGTTCTGCGTCACACGTCATACGTTATACGTTAAATGTTATACGTCATAGGTTATACGATACACATTATTCGTAATACATTATACGTGATACGGTATACGTTGTACGTCATACGTTATACGTTATACGTTATACGTTATACGTTATACGTTATACGTTATACGTTACACGTTATTCGTAATACATTATACGTGATACGGTATACGTTGTACGTTATACGTTATACGTTATACGTTATACGTTATACGTTATACGTTATACGTTATACCTTATACGTTATACGTTATACGTTATACGTTATACGTTATACGTTATACGTTATACGTTATACGTTATACGCTATACGTTATACGTTATACGTTATACGTTTTACGTTATACGTTATACGTTATACATTATACGTTATACGTTATACGTTATACGTTATACGTTATACGTTATACGTTATACGTTATACGTTATACGTTATACGTTATACGTTATACGTTATACGTTACACATTATTCGTAATACATTATACGTGATACGGTATACGTTGTACGTCATACGTTATACGTTATACGTTATACGTTATACGTTATACGTTATACGTTATACGTTACACGTTATTCGTAATACATTATACGTGATACGGTATACGTTGTACGTCATACGTTATACGTTATACGTTATACGTTATACGTTATACGTTATATAATACGTTATGCCTTATACGTTTTACGTTATTCGTTATACGTTATACGTTATACGTTATACGTTTTACGTTATACGTTATACGTTATACATTGTACGTTATACGTTATACGTTATACCTTATACGTTATACGTTATACGGTATACGTTATACGTTATACGTTATACGTTATACGTTATACGTTATACGTTATACGTTATACGTTATACGTTATACGTTATACGTTATACGTTATACGTTATACCTTATACGTTATACGTTATACGGTATACGTTATACGTTATGCGTTATACGTTTTACATTATACGTTATACGTTATACGTTATACGTTTTACAATATACGTTATACGTTATACGTTATACGCTATACGTTATACGTTATACGTTATACGTTATACGTTATACGTTTTACGTTATACGTTATACGTTATACGCTATACGTTATACGTTATACGTTATACGTTATACGTTATACCTTATACGTTATACGTTATACGTTATACGATATACGTTATACGTTATACGTTATACGTTATACGTTATACGTTATACGTTATACGTTATACGATATACGTGATACGTTATACGTTATACGTTATACGTCATAGGTTATACGCTACACGTTATTCGTTAGGCGTTATACGTTATACGTTATACGTTTTACGTTATACGTTATACGTTATACGTTATACGTTATACGGTATACGATATACGTAATACGTTATACGTTATACGTTATACGATATACGTTATACGTTACATGTTATACGTTCTACGTTATACGTTATACGTTATACGTTATAGGTTACATGTTATACGTTCTACGTTATACGTTATACGTTATACTTTATACGCTCTACGTTATACGTTATACGTTATACGTTATACGATACACGTTATTCGTAATACATTATACGTGATACGGTATACGTTGTACGTCATACGTTATACGTTATACGTTATACGTTATACGTTATACGTTATACTTTATACGTTACACGTTATTCGTAATACATTATACGTGATACGGTATACGTTGTACGTCATACGTTATACGTTATACGTTATACGTTATACGTTATACGTTATATAATACGTTATGCCTTATACGTTTTACGTTATTCGCTATACGTTATACGTTATACGTTATACGTTTTACGTTATACGTTATACGTTATACATTGTACGTTATACGTTATACGTTATACCTTACACGTTATAAGTTATACGTTATACGTTATACGTTATACGTTATACGTTATACGTTTTACGTTATACGTTATACGTCATACGTTATACGTTATACGTTATACGTTATACGTTATACGTTATACGTTATACGTTATACGTTATACGTTATACGTTATTGGTTATACGTAATACGTTATACGTTATACTTTATACGTTATACGTTAAACGTTATACGTTATACGTTACATGTTATACGTTACACGGTATACGTTATACGTTATACGTTATACGTTATACGTTATACGTTATACGTTATACGTTATACGTTATACGTTATACGTTATACGTTATACGTTATACGTTATACGTTATACGTTATACGTTATACGTTATACGTTATACGTTATACGTTATACGTTATACGTTATACGTTATACGTTATACGTTATACGTTATACGTTATACGTTATACGTTATACGTTATACGTTATACGTTATACGTTATACGTTATACGTTATACGTTATACGTTATACGTTATACGTTATACGTTACATGTTATACGTTCTACGTTATACGTTATACGTTATACGTTATACGTTATACGTTATACGTTATACGTTATACGTTATACGTTATACGTTATACGTTATACGTTATACGTTATACGTTATACGTTATACGTTATACGTTATACGTTATACGTTATACGTTATACGTTATTGGTTATACGTAATACGTTATACGTTATACTTTATACGTTATACGTTAAACGTTATACGTTATACGTTATACGTTATACGTTATACGTTATACGTTATACGTTATACGTTATACGTTATACGTTATACGTTATACGTTACATGTTATACGTTCTACGTTATACGTTATACGTTATACGTTATACGTTATACGTTATACGTTATACGTTATACGTTATACGTTATACGTTATACGTTATACGTTATTCGTAATACATTATACGTGATACGGTATACGTTGTACGTCATACGTTATACGTTATACGTTATACGTTATACGTTATACGTTATATAATACGTTATGCCTTATACGTTTTACGTTATTCGCTATACGTTATACGTTATACGTTATACGTTTTACGTTATACGTTATACGTTATACATTGTACGTTATACGTTATACGTTATACCTTACACGTTATAAGTTATACGTTATACGTTATACGTTATACGTTATACGTTATACGTTTTACGTTATACGTTATACGTCATACGTTATACGTTATACGTTATACGTTATACGTTATACGTTATACGTTATACGTTATACGTTATACGTTATACGTTATTGGTTATACGTAATACGTTATACGTTATACTTTATACGTTATACGTTAAACGTTATACGTTATACGTTACATGTTATACGTTACACGGTATACGTTATACGTTATACGTTATACGTTATACGTTATACGTTATACGTTATACGTTATACGTTATACGTTATACGTTATACGTTATACGTTATACGTTATACGTTATACGTTATACGTTATACGTTATACGTTATACGTTATACGTTATACGTTATACGTTATACGTTATACGTTATACGTTATACGTTATACGTTATACGTTATACGTTATACGTTATACGTTATACGTTATACGTTATACGTTATACGTTATACGTTATACGTTATACGTTATACGTTATACGTTATACGTTATACGTTATACGTTACATGTTATACGTTCTACGTTATACGTTATACGTTATACGTTATACGTTATACGTTATACGTTATACGTTATACGTTATACGTTATACGTTATACGTTATACGTTATACGTTATACGTTATACGTTATACGTTATACGTTATACGTTATACGTTATACGTTACATGTTATACGTTCTACGTTATACGTTATAGGTTACATGTTATACGTTCTACGTTATACGTTATACGTTATACGTTATACGCTCTACGTTATACGTTATACGTTATACGTTATACGTTACACGTTATTCGTAATACATTATACGTGATACGGTATACGTTGTACGTCATACGTTATACGTTATACGTTATACGTTATACGTTATACGTTATACGTTATACGTTATACGTTATACGTTATACGTTATACGTTACACGTTATTCGTAATACATTATACGTGATACGGTATACGTTGTACGTCATACGTTATACGTTATACGTTATACGTTATACGTTATACGTTATATAATACGTTATGCCTTATACGTTTTACGTTATTCGCTATACGTTATACGTTATACGTTATACGTTTTACGTTATACGTTATACGTTATACATTGTACGTTATACGTTATACGTTATACCTTATACGTTATAAGTTATACGTTATACGTTATACGTTATACGTTATACGTTATACGTTTTACGTTATACGTTATACGTCATACGTTATACGTTATACGTTATACGTTATACGTTATACGTTATACGTTATACGTTATACGTTATACGTTATACGTTATTGGTTATACGTAATACGTTATACGTTATACTTTATACGTTATACGTTAAACGTTACACGTTATACGTTATATGTTATACGTTACACGGTATACGTTATACGTTATACGTTATACGTTATACGTTATACGTTATACGTTATACGTTATACGTTATACGTTATACGTTATACGTTATACGTTATACGTTATACGTTATACGTTATACGTTATACGTTATACGTTATACGTTATACGTTATACGTTATACGTTATACGTTATACGTTATACGTTATACGTTATACGTTATACGTTATACGTTATACGTTATACGTTATACGTTATACGTTATACGTTATACGTTATACGTTATACGTTATACGTCATAGGTTATACGTTATACGTTATTCGTTAGGCGTTATACGTTATACGTTATACGTTATACGTTATACGTTATACGTTATACGTTATACGTTATACGTTATACGTTATACGTTATACGTTATACGTTATACGTTATACGTTATACGTTATACGTTATACGTTATACGTTATACGTTATACGTTATATAATACGTTATGCCTTATACGTTTTACGTTATACGTTATACATTGTACGTTATACGTTATACGTTATACCTTATACGTTATACGTTATACGGTATACGTTATACGTTATGCGTTATACGTTTTACATTATACGTTATACGTTATACGTTATACGTTTTACAATATACGTTATACGTTATACGTTATACGCTATACGTTATACGTTATACGTTATACGTTATACGTTATACGTTTTACGTTATACGTTATACGTTATACGCTATACGTTATACGTTATACGTTATACGTTATACGTTATACCTTATACGTTATACGTTATACGTTATACGATATACGTTATACGTTATACGTTATACGTTATACGTTATACGTTATACGTTATACGTTATACGATATACGTGATACGTTATACGTTATACGTTATACGTCATAGGTTATACGTTACACGTTATTCGTTAGGCGTTATACGTTATACGTTATACGTTTTACGTTATACGTTATACGTTATACGTTATACGTTATACGGTATACGATATACGTAATACGTTATACGTTATACGTTATACGATATACGTTATACGTTATACGTTATACGTTATACGTCATAGGTTATACGTTATACGTTATTCGTTAGGCGTTATACGTTATACGTTATACGTTATACGTTATACGTTATACGTTATACGTTATACGTTATACGTTATACGTTATACGTTATACGTTATACGTTATACGTTATACGTTATACGTTATACGTTATACGTTATACGTTATACGTTATACGTTATACGTTATACATTGTACGTTATGCGTTATACGTTATACCTTATACGTTATACGTTATACGTTATACGTTATACGTTATACGTTATACGTTATACGTTATACGTTATACGTTATACGTTATACGTTATACGTAATACGTTATACGTTATACGTTATACGATATACGTTATACGTTATACGTTATACGTTATACGTCATAGGTTATACGTTATACGTTATTCGTTAGGCGTTATACGTTATACGTCATACGTTATACGTTATACGTTATACGGTATACGATATACGTTATGCGTTATACGTTTTACGTTATTCGTTATACGTTATACGTTATACGTTATGCGTTATACGTTTTACGTTATTCGTTATACGTTATACGTTATACGTTATACGTTATACGTTATACGTTATACGTTATACGTTATACGTTATACGTTATACGTTATTCGTTAGGCGTTATACGTCATACGTTATACGTTATACGTTATACGTTATACGTTATACGTTATACGGTATACGATATACGTTATGCGTTATATGTTATACGTTATACGTTATACGTTATACGTTATACGTTATACGTTATACGGTATACGATATACGTTATGCGTTTTACGTTATTCGTGATACGTTATACGTTATACGTTATACGTTATACGTTATACGTTATACGTAATACGTTATACCTTATACGTTATACGATATACGTGATACGATATACGTTATACGTTATACGTCATAGGTTATACGTTATACGTTATTCGTTAGGCGTTATACGTTATACGTTATACGTTATACGTTATACGTCATACGTTATACGGTATACGATATACGTTATGCGTTATATGTTATACGTTATACGTTATACGTTACAGGTTATACGTTATACGTTATTCGTTATGCGTTATACGTTATACGTTATACGTTATACGTTATACGTTATACGGTATACGATATACGTTATGCGTTTTACGTTATTCGTGATACGTTATACGTTATACGTTATACGTTATACGTTATACGTTATACGTTATACGTTATACGTTATACGTTATACGTTATACGTTATACGTTATACGTAATACGTTATACGTTATACGTTATACGATATACGTTATACGTTATACGTTATACGTTATACGTTATACGTCATAGGTTATACGTTATACGTTATACGTTATTCGTTAGGCGTTATACGTTATACGTTATACGATATACGTTATACGTTATACGTTATACGTTATACGTTATACGTTATATGTTATACGTTATACGTTATACGTTATACGTTATACGTTATACGTTATACGTTATACGTTATACGTTATACGTTATACGGTATACGATATACGTTATGCGTTATACGTTTTACGTTATTCGTTATACGTTTTACGTTATACGTTATACGTTATACGTTATACGTTATACGTTATACGTAATACGTTATACGTTATACGTTATACGATATACGTTATACGTTACACGTTACACGTTATACGTCATAGGTTATACGTTATACGTTATTCGTTAGGCGTTATACGTTATACGTTATACGTTATACGTTATACGTTATACGTTATACGTTATACGTTATACGTTATACGTTATACGGTATACGTTATACGTTATACGTTATAGGTTATACGTTATACGTTATACGTTATACGTTATAGGTCATACCTTATACGTGATACGTCATACGTTATACGTTATACGTTATACGTTATACGTTATACGTTATACGTTATACGTTATACGTTATACGTTATACGTTATACGTTATACGTTAGACGTTATACGTTATACGCTATACGTTATACGTTATACGTTATACGTTATACGTTATACGTTATACGTTATACGTTATACGTTATACGTTATACGTTATACGATATACGTTATACGTTATACGTTATACGTTATACGTTATACGTTATACGTTATACGTTATACGTTATACGTTATACGTTATACGTTATACGTTCTGCGTCACACGTCATACGTTATACGTTAAATGTTATACGTCATAGGTTATACGATACACGTTATACGTTATACGTTATACGGTATACGTTATACGTTATACGTTATACGTTATACGTTATACGTTATACGTTATACGTTATACGTTATACGTTATACGTTATACGTTATACGTTATACGTTATACGTTATAGGTCATACCTTATACGTGATACGTCATACGTTAGACGTTATGCGTTATACGTTATACGTTATACGTTATACGTTATACGTTATACGTTATACGTTATACGTTATACGTTATACGTCATACGTTATACGTTATACGTTATACGTTATACGTTATACGTTATACGTTATACGTTATACGTTATAGGTCATACCTTATACGTGATACGTCATACGTTATACGTTATACGTTATACGTTATACGTTATACGTTATACGTTATACGTTATACGTTATACGTTATACCCTATACGTTATACGTTATACGTTATACGTTATACGTTATACGTTATACGTTATAGGTCATACCTTATACGTGATACGTCATACGTTAGACGTTATGCGTTATACGTTATACGTTATACGTTATACGTTATACGTTATACGTTATACGTTATACGTTATACGTTATACGTTATACGTTATACGTTATACGTTATACGTTATACGTTATACGTTATACGTTATACGTTATACGTTATACGTTATACGCTATACGTTATACGTTATACGTTATACGTTATACGTTATACGTTATACGTTATACGTTATACGTTATACGTTATACGTTATACGATATACGTTATACGTTATACGTTATACGTTATACGTTATACGTTATACGTTATACGTTATACGTTATACGTTATACGTTATACGTTATACGTTATACGTTATACGTTCTGCGTTACACGTCATACGTTATACGTTAAATGTTATACGTCATAGGTTATACGATACACGTTATACGTTATACGTTATACGGTATACGTTATACGTTATACGTTATACGTTATACGTTATACGTTATACGTTATACGTTATACGTTATACGTTATACGTTATACGTTATACGTTATACGTTATACATTATACGTTATAGGTCATACCTTATACGTGATACGTCATACGTTAGGCGTTATGCGTTATACGTTATACGTTATACGTTATACGTTATACGTTATACGTTATACGTTATACGTTATACGTTATACGTTATACCCTATACGTTATACGTTATACGTTATACGTTATACGTTATACGTTATAGGTCATACCTTATACGTGATACGTCATACGTTAGACGTTATGCGTTATACGTTATACGTTATACGTTATACGTTATACGTTATACCTTATACGTTATACGTTATACGTTATACGTTATACGTTATACGTTATACGTTATACGTTATACGTTATACGTTATACGTTATACGTTATACGATATACGTTATACGTTATACGTTATACGTTATACCCTATACGTTATACGTTATACGTTATACGTTATACGTTATACGTTATACGTTATACGTTATAGGTCATACCTTATACGTTATACGTTATAGGTCATACCTTATACGTGATACGTCATACGTTAGACGTTATGCGTTATACGTTATACGTTATACGTTATACGTTATACGTTATACGTTATACGTTATACGTTATACGTTATACGTTATACGTTATACGTTATACGTTATACGTTATACGTTATACGTTATACGTTATACGTTATAGGTCATACCTTATACGTTATACGTTATAGGTCATACCTTATACGTGATACGTAATACGTTAGACGTTATGCGTTATACGTTATACGTTATACGTTATACGTTATACGTTATACGTTATACGTTATACGTTATACGTTATACGTTATACGTTATACGTTATACGTTATACGTTATACGTTATACGTTATACGTTATACGTTATACGTTATACGTTATACGCTATACGTTATACGTTATACGTTATACGTTATACGTTATACGTTATACGTTATACGTTATACGTTATACGTTATACGTTATACGTTATACGTTATACGTTATACGTTATACGTTATACGTTATACGTTATACGTTATACGTTATACGTTATACGTTATACGTTATAGGTCATACCTTATACGTGATACGTCATACGTTATACGTTATACGTTATACGTTATACGTTATACGTTATACGTTATACGTTATACCTTATACGTTATACGTTATACGTTATACGTTATACGTTATACGTTATACGTTATACGTTATACGTTATACGTTATACGTTATACGATATACGTTATACGTTATACGTTATACGTTATACCCTATACGTTATACGTTATACGTTATACGTTATACGTTATACGTTATACGTTATACGTTATACGTTATAGGTCATACCTTATACGTTATACGTTATAGGTCATACCTTATACGTGATACGTCATACGTTAGACGTTATGCGTTATACGTTATACGTTATACGTTATACGTTATACGTTATACCCTATACGTTATACGTTATACGTTATACGTTATACGTTATACGTTATACGTTATACGTTATAGGTCATACCTTATACGTGATACGTCATACGTTAGACGTTATGCGTTATACGTTATACGTTATACGTTATACGTTATACGTTATACGTTATACGTTATACGTTATACGTTATACGTTATACGTTATACGTTATACGTTATACGTTATACGTTACCGTATACGTTATACGTTATACGTTATACGTTATACGTTATACGTTATACGTTATACGTTATACGTTATACGTTATACGTTATACGTTATACGTTATACGTTATACGTTATACCCTATACGTTATACGTTATACGTTATACGTTATACGTTATACGTTATAGGTCATACCTTATACGTGATACGTCATACGTTAGACGTTATGCGTTATACGTTATACGTTATACGTTATACGTTATACGTTATACGTTATACGTTATACGTTATACGTTATACGTTATACGTTTTACGTTATACGTTATACGTTATACGTTATACGTTATACGTTATACGTTATACGTTATACGTTATACGTTATACGTTATACGTTATACGTTATACGTTATACGTTATACGTTATACGTTATACGTTATACGTTATACGTTATACGTTATACGTTATACGCTATACGTTATACGTTATACGTTATACGTTATACGTTATACGTTATACGTTATACGTTATACGTTATACGTTATACGTTATACGTTATACGTTATACGTTATACGTTATACGTTATACGTTATACGTTATACGTTATACGTTATACGTTATACGTTATACGTTATACGTTATACGTTATACGTTATACGTTATACGTTATACGTTATACGTTATACGTTATACGTTATACGTTATACGTTATACGTTATACGTTATACGTTATACGTTATACGTTATACGTTATACGTTATACGTTATACGTAATACGTTATACGTTATAGGTTATACGTTATACGTTATACGTTATACGTTATAGGTCATACCTTATACGTGATACGTCATACGTTAAACGTTATACGTTATACGTTATACGTTATACGTTATACGTTATACGTTATACCTTATACGTTATACGTTATACGTTATATGTTATACGTTATACGGTATACGATATACGTTATACGTTTTACGTTATTCGAGATACGTTATACGTTATACGTTATACGTTATACGTCATAGGTTATACGTTATACGTTATTCGTTATGCGTTATACGTTATACGTTATACGTTATACGTTATACGTTACACGTTATACGTTATACGTTATACGGTATACGATATACGTTATGCGTTTTACGTTATTCGTGATACGTTATACGTTAGACGTTATACGTTATACGTCATAGGTTATACGTTATACGTTATACGTTATACATTATACGTTATACGTTATACGTTATGCGTTATATGTTATACGATATACGTTATACGTTATACGTTATACGTTATACGTTATACGGTATACGATATACGTTATGCGTTTTACGTTATTCGTGATACGTTATACGTTATACGTTATACGTTATACGTTATACGTTATACGTAATACGTTATACGTTATACGTTATACGTAATACGTTATACGTTATACGTTATACGATATACGTGATACGTTATACGTTATACGTTATACGTTATACGTTATACGTTATACGTTATAGGTCATACCTTATACGTTATACGTTATAGGTCATACCTTATACGTGATACGTCATACGTTAGACGTTATGCGTTATACGTTATACGTTATACGTTATACGTTATACGTTATACCCTATACGTTATACGTTATACGTTATACGTTATACGTTATACGTTATAGGTCATACCTTATACGTGATACGTCATACGTTAGACGTTATGCGTTATACGTTATACGTTATACGTTATACGTTATACGTTATACGTTATACGTTATACGTTATACGTTATACGTTATACGTTATACGGTATACGATATACGTTATGCGTTATATGTTATACGTTATACGTTATACGTTATACGTTATACGTTATACGTTATACGGTATACGATATACGTTATGCGTTTTACGTTTTACGTTATTCGTTTTACGTTAGACGTTATACGTTATGCGTTATACGTTTTACGATATTCGTTATACGTTATACGTTATACGTTATACGTTATACGTTATACGTTATACGTTATACGTTTTACGTTACACGTTATACGTTACACGTTATACGTTATACGTTATACGTTATTCGTTATGCGTTATACGTTATACGTTATACGTTATACGTTATACGTTATACGTTATACGGTATACGATATACGTTATGCGTTTTACGTTATTCGTGATACGTTATACGTTATACGTTATACGTTATACGTCATAGGTTATACGTTATACGTTATACGTTATACATTATACGTTATACGTTATCGTTATACGCTATACGTTATACGTTATACGTTACACGTTATTCGTAATACATTATACGTGATACGGTATACGTTGTACGTCATACGTTATACGTTATACGTTATACGTTATACGTTATACGTTATATAATACGCTATGCGTTATACGTTTTACGTTATTCGTTATACGTTATACGTTATACGTTATACGGTATACGTCATAGGTTATACGTTATACGTTATTCGTTATGCGTTATACGTTATACGTTATACGTTATACGTTATACGTTATACGTTATACGTTATACGTTATACGTTATACGTTATACGTTATACGGTATACGATATACGTTATGCGTTTTACGTTATTCGTGATACGTTATACGTTATACGTTATACGTTATACGTTATACGTTATACGTAATACGTTATACGTTATACGTTATACGTAATTCGTTATACGTTATACGTTATACGATATACGTGATACGTTATACGTTATACGTTATACGTCATAGGTTATACGTTACACGTTATTCGTTAGGCGTTATACGTTATACGTTATACGTTATACGTTATACGTTATACGTTATACGTTATACGTTATACGTTATACGTTATACGTTATACGTTATACGGTATACCACATACGTTATGCGTTATATGTTATACGTTATACGTTATACGTTATACGTTATACGTTATACGTTATACGTTATACGGTATACGATATACGTTATGCGTTTTACGTTTTACGTTATTCGTTTTACGTTATACGTCATACGTTATGCGTTATACGTTTTACGATATTCGTTATACGTTATACTTTATACGTTATACGTTATACGTTATACGTTATACGTTATACGTTTTACGTTACACGTTATACGTTACACGTTATACGTTATACGTTATACGTTATTCGTTATGCGTTATACGTTATACGTTATACGTTATACGTTATACGTCATACGTTATACGGTATACGATATACGTTATGCGTTTTACGTTATTCGTGATACGTTATACGTTATACGTTATACGTTATACGTTATACGTCATAGGTTATACGTTATACGTTATACGTTATACATTATACGTTATACGTTATACGTTATACGTTATACGTTATACGTTATACGTTACACGTTATTCGTAATACATTATACGTGATACGGTATAACGTTGTACGTCATACGTTATACGTTATACGTTATACGTTATACGTTATACGTTATATAATACGTTATGCGTTATACGTTTTACGTTATTCGTTATACGTTATACGTTATACGTTATACGGTATACGTCATAGGTTATACGTTATACGTTATTCGTTATGCGTTATACGTTATACGTTATACGTTATACGTTATACGTTATACGTTATACGTTATACGGTATACGATATACGTTATGCGTTTAACGTTATTCGTGATACGTTATACGTTATACGTTATACGTTATACGTTATACGTTATACGTTATACGTTATACGTTATACGGTATACGATATACGTTATGCGTTTTACGTTATTCGTGATACGTTATACGTTATACGTTATACGTTATACGTTATACGTTATACGTAATACGTTATAAGTGATACGTTATACGATATACGTGATACGTTATACGTTATACGTTATACGTTATACGTTATACGTTATACGTTATACGTTATATAATACGTTATGCGTTATACGTTTTACGTTATTCGTTATTCGTTATACGTTATACGTTATACGTTATACGGTATACGTCCTAGGTTATACGTTATACGTTATTCGTTATACGTTATACGTTATACGGTATACGATATACGTTATGCGTTTTATGTTATACGATATACGTTATACGTTATACGTTATACGTTATACGTTATACGTTACACGTTATTCGTAATACATTATACGTGATACGGTATACGTTGTACGTTATACGTTATACGTTATACGTTATACGTTATACGTTATACGTTATACGTTATACGTTATACGTTATACGTTATACGTTTTACGTTATACGTTATACGTTATACATTATACGTTATACGTTATACGTTATACGTTATACGTTATACGTTATACGTTACACGTTATTCGTAATACATTATACGTGATACGGTATACGTTGTACGTCATACGTTATACGTTATACGTTATACGTTGACGTTGTACGTTATATAATACGTTATGCGTTATACGTTTTACGTTATACGTTATACGATATACGTGATACGTTATACGTTATACGTTATACGTCATAGGTTATACGTTATACGTTATTCGTTAGGCGTTATACGTTATACGTTATACGTTATACGCTATACGTTATACGTTATACGGTATACGATATACGTTATGCGTTATATGTAATACGTTATACGTTATACGTTATACGTTATACGTTATACGTTATACGGTATACGATATACGTAATGCGTTTTACGTTATTCGTGATACGTTATACGTTATACGTTATACGTTATACGTTATACGTTATACGTAATACGTTATGCGTTATACGTTATACGATATACGTGATACGTTATACGTTATACGTTATACGTCATATGTTATACGTTATACGTTATTCGTTAGGCGTTATACGTTATACGTTATACGTTATACGTTATACGTTGTACGTTATACGGTATACGATTTACGTTATGCGTTATATGTTATACGTTATACGTTATACGTTATACGTCATAGGTTATACGTTATACGTTATTCGTTATGCGTTATACGTTATACGTTATACGTTATACGTTATACGTTATACGTTATACGTCATACGTTATACGTTATACGTTATACGTTATACGTTATACGGTATACGATATACGTTATGCGTTATATGTTATACGTTATACGTTATACGTTATACGTTATACGTTTTACGTTATACGGTATACGTTATACGTTATACGGTATACGATATACGTTATGCGTTATATGTTATACGTTATACGTTATACGTTATACGTCATAGGTTATACGTTATACGTTATTCGTTATGCGTTATACGTTATACGTTATACGTTATACGTTATACATTATACGGTATACGATATACGTTATGCGTTTTACGTTATTCGTGATACGTTATACGTTATACGTTATACGTTATACGTTATACGTTATACGTTATATGTAATACGTTATACGTTATACGTTTTACGATATACGTTATACGTTATACGTTATACGTTATACGTCATAGGTTATACGTTATACGTTATTCGTTAGGCGTTATACGTTATACGTTATACGTTATACGTTATACGTTATACGGTATACGATATCCGTTATGCGTTATATGTTATACGATATACGTTATACGTTATACGTTATACGTTATACGTTATACGTTATACGTTACACGTTATTCGTAATACATTATACGTGATACGGTATACGTTGTACGTTATACGTTATACGTTATACGTTATACGTTATACGTTATACGTTATACGTTATACGTTATACGTTATACCTTATACGTTATACGTTATACGATATACGTTATACGTTATACGTTACATGTTATACGTTCTACGTTATACGTTATACGTTACATGTTATACGTTCTACGTTATACGTTATACGTTATACGTTATACGTTATACGTTATACGTTATACGTTATACGTTATACGTTATACGTTATACGTTATACGTTATACATTATACGTTATACGTTATACGTTATATGTTATACGTTATACGTTATACGTTATACGTCATAGGTTATACGTTATACGTTATACGTTATACGTTATACGTTATACGTTATACGTTATACGTTATACGTTATACGTTATACGTTATACGTTAGACGTTATACGTTATACGTTATACGTTATACGTTATACGTTAGACGTTATACGTTATACGTCATACGTTATACGTTATACGTTATACGTTATACGTTATACGGTATACGATATACGTTATGCGTTATATGTTATACGTTATACGTTATACGTTATATGTTATACGTTATACGGTATACGATATACGTTATACGTTTTACGTTATTCGAGATACGTTATACGTTATACGTTATACGTTATACGTCATAGGTTATACGTTATACGTTATTCGTTATGCGTTATACGTTATACGTTATACGTTATACGTTATACGTTATACGTTATACGGTATACGATATACGTTATGCGTTTTACGTTATTCGTGATACGTTATACGTTAGACGTTATACGTTATACGTCATAGGTTATACGTTATACGTTATACGTTATACGTTATACGTTATACGTAATACGTTATACGTTATACGTTATACGTAATACGTTATACGTTATACGTTATACGATATACGTGATACGTTATACGTTATACGTTATACGTCATAGGTTATACGTTACACGTTATTCGTTAGGCGTTATACGTTATACGTTATACGTTATACGTTATACGTTATACGTTATACGTTATACGTTATACGTTATACGTTATACGTTATACGTTATACGGTATACGATATACGTTATGCGTTATATGTTATACGTTATACGTTATACGTTATACGTTATACGTTATACGTTATACGTTATACGGTATACGATATACGTTACGCGTTTTACGTTTTACGTTATTCGTTTTACGTTATACGTTATACGTTATGCGTTATACGTTTTACGATATTCGTTATACGTTATACGTTATACGTTATACGTTATACGTTATACGTTGAACGTTATACGTTTTACGTTACACGTTATACGTTATACGTTATATAATACGTTATGCGTTATACGTTTTACGTTATTCGTTATACGTTATACGTTATACGTTATACGGTATACGTCATAGGTTATACGTTATACGTTATTCGTTATATGTTATACGTTATACTTTATACGTTATACGTTATACGTTATACGGTATACGATATACGTTATGCGTTTAACGTTATTCGTGATACCTTATACGTTATACGTTATACGTTATACGTTATACGTTATACGTTATACGTTATACGTAATACGTTATACGTTATACGGTATACGATATGCGTTATGCGTTTTACGTTATTCGTGATACGTTATACGTTATACGTTATACGTTATACCTTATACGTTATACGTAATACGTTATACGTTATACATTATACGTTATACGTTATACGTTATACGTTATACGGTATACGATATACGTTATGCGTTATCTGTTATACGATATACGTTATACGTTATACGTTATACGTTATACGTTATACGTTACACGTTATTCGTAATACATTATACGTGATACGGTATACGTTGTACGTTATACGTTATACGTTATACGTTATACGTTATACGTTATACGATATACGTTATACGTTATACGTTATACGTTATACGTTATACGTTATACGTTATACGTTATACGTTATACGTTATACGTTATACGTTATACGTTATACGTTATACGTTATACGTTATACGTTACATGTTATACGTTCTACGTTATACGTTATACGTTACATGTTATACGTTCTACGTTATACGTTACACGTTATACGTTATACGTTATACGTTATACGTTGTACGTTATAAGTTATACGTTATACGTTATACGTTATACGTTATACGTTATACGTTATACGTTATACGTTATACGTTATACGTTATACGTTATACGTTATACGTTATACGTTATACGTTATACGTCATACGTTATACGTTATACGTTATTCGTTATACGTTATACGGTATACGATATATGTTATGCGTTATATGTTATACGTTATACGTTATACGTTATACGTTATACGTTATACGTTATACGTTATACGTTATACGTTATACGTTATACGGTATACGATATACGTTATGCGTTTTTCGTTATTCGTGATACGTAATACGTTATACGTTATACGTTATACGTTATACGTTATACGTAATACGTTATACGTTATACGTTATACGTAATACGTTATACGTTATACGTTATACGATATACGTGATATGTTATACGTTATACGTTATACGTCATAGGTTATACGTTACACGTTATTCGTTAGGCGTTATACGTTATACGTTATACGTTATACGTTATACGTTATACGTTATACGTTATACGTTATACGTTATACGTTATACGTTATACGTTATACGTTATACGTTATACGTTATACGTTATACGTTATACGTTATACGTTATACGTTATACGTTATACGTTATACGTTATACGTTATACGTTATACGTTACATGTTATACGTTCTACGTTATACGTTATACGTTACATGTTATACGTTATACGTTATACGTTATACGTTATACGTTATACGTTATACGTTATACGTTATACGTTATACGTTATACGTTATACGTTATACGTTATACGTTACATGTTATACGTTCTACGTTATACGTTATACGTTACATGTTATACGTTCTACGTTATACGTTATACGTTATACGTTATACGTTATACGTTATACGTTATACGTTATACGTTATACGTTATACGGTATACGATATACGTTATGCGTTATATGTTATACGATATACGTTATACGTTATACGTTATACGTTATACGTTATACGTTATACGTTACACGTTATTCGTAATACATTATACGTGATACGGTATACGTTGTACGTTATACGTTATACGTTATACGTTATACGTTATACGTTATACGTTATACGTTATACGTTATACGTTATACGTTATACGTTATACGTTATGCGTTATACGTTATACGTTATACGTTATACGTTATACGTTATACGTTATACGTTATACGTTACATGTTATACGTTCTACGTTATACGTTATACGTTACATGTTATACGTTCTACGTTATACGTTATACGTTATACGTTATACGTTATACGTTGTACGTTATAAGTTATACGTTATACGTTATACGTTATACGTTATACGTTATACGTTATACGTTATACGTTATACGTTATACGTTATACGTTATACGTTATACGGTATACGATATACGTTATGCGTTTTTCGTTATTCGTGATACGTTATACGTTATACGTTATACGTTATACGTTATACGTTATACGTAATACGTTATACGTTATACGTTATACGTAATACGTTATACGTTATACGTTATACGATATACGTGATATGTTATACGTTATACGTTATACGTCATAGGTTATACGTTACACGTTATTCGTTAGGCGTTATACGTTATACGTTATACGTTATACGTTATACGTTATACGTTATACGTTATACGTTATACGTTATACGTTATACGTTATACGTTATACGTTATACGTTATACGTTATACGTTATACGTTATACGTTATACGTTATACGTTACATGTTATACGTTCTACGTTATACGTTATACGTTACATGTTATACGTTATACGTTATACGTTATACGTTATACGTTATACGTTATACGTTATACGTTATACGTTATACGTTATACGTTATACGTTATACGTTATACGTTACATCTTATACGTTCTACGTTATACGTTATACGTTACATGTTATACGTTCTACGTTATACGTTATACGTTATACGTTATACGTTATACGTTATACGTTATACGTTATACGTTATACGTTATACGTTATACGTTATACGTTATACGTTATACGTTATACGTTATACGTTATACGTTACATGTTATACGTTCTACGTTATACGTTATACGTTACATGTTATACGTTCTACGTTATACGTTATACGTTATACATTATACGTAATACGTTATACGTTATACGTTATACGTAATACGTTATACGTTATACGTTATACGATATACGTGATATGTTATACGTTATACGTTATACGTCATAGGTTATACGTTACACGTTATTCGTTAGGCGTTATACGTTATACGTTATACGTTATACGTTATACGTTATACGTTATACGTTATACGTTATACGTTATACGTTATACGTTATACGTTATACGTTATACGTTATACGTTATACGTTATACGTTATACGTTATACGTTATACGTTATACGTTATACGTTATACGTTATACGTTACATGTTATACGTTCTACGTTATACGTTATACGTTACATGTTATACGTTATACGTTATACGTTACATGTTATACGTTCTACGTTATACGTTATACGTTACATGTTATACGTTCTACGTTATACGTTATACGTTATACGTTATACGTTATACGTTATACGTTATACGTTCTACGTTATACGTTATACGTTATACGTTATACGTTATACGTTATACGTTATACGTTATACGTTATACGTTACATGTTATACGTTCTACGTTATACGTTATACGTTACATGTTATACGTTCTACGTTATACGTTATACGTTATACGTTATACGTTATACGTAATACGTTATACGTTATACGTTATACGTAATACGTTATACGTTATACGTTATACGATATACGTGATATGTTATACGTTATACGTAATACGTTATACGTTATACGTTATACGATATACGTGATATGTTATACGTTATACGTTATACGTCATAGGTTATACGTTACACGTTATTCGTTAGGCGTTATGCGTTATACGTTATACGTTATACGTTATACGTTATACGTTATACGTTATACGTTATACGTTATACGTTATACGTTATACGTTATACGTTATACGTTATACGTTATACGTTATACGTTATACGTTATACGTTATACGTTATACGTTATACGTCATACGTTATACGTTATACGTTATTCGTTATACGTTATAAGGTATACGATATACGTTATGCGTTATATGTTATACGTTATACGTTATACGTTATACGTTATACGTTATACGTTATACGTTATACGGTATACGATATACGTTATGCGTTTTTCGTTATTCGTGATACGTTATACGTTATACGTTATACGTTATACGTTATACGTTATACGTAATACGTTATACGTTATACGTTATACGTAATACGTTATACGTTATACGTTATACGATATACGTGATATGTTATACGTTATACGTTATACGTCATAGGTTATACGTTACACGTTATTCGTTAGGCGTTATACGTTATACGTTATACGTTATACGTTATACGTTATACGTTATACGTTATACGTTATACGTTATACGTTATACGTTATACGTTATACGTTATACGTTATACGTTATACGTTATACGTTATACGTTACATGTTATACGTTCTACGTTATACGTTATACGTTACATGTTATACGTTCTACGTTATACGTTATACGTTATACGTTATACGTTATACGTTATACGTTATACGTTATACGTTATACCTTATACGTTATACGTTATACGTTATACGTTATACGTTATACGTTATACGTTATACGTTACATGTTATACGTTCTACGTTATACGTTATACGTTACATGTTATACGTTCTACGTTATACGTTATACGTTATACGTTATACGTTATACGTTATACGTTATACGTTATACGTTATACGTTATACGTTATACGTTATACGTTATACGTTATACGTTACACGTTATACGTTATACGTTACATGTTATACGTTCTACGTTATACGTTATACGTTACATGTTATACGTTCTACGCTATACGTTATACGTTATACGTTATACGTTATACGTTGTACGTTATAAGTTATACGTTATACGTTATACGTTATACGTTATACGTTATACGTTATACGTTATGCGTTATACGTTATACGTTATACGTTACATGTTATACGTTCTACGTTATACGTTATACGTTACATGTTATACGTTCTACGTTATACGTTATACGTTATACGTTATACGTTATACGTTATACGTTATACGTTATACGTTATACGTTATACGTTATACGTTATACGTTATACGTTATACGTTATACGTTATACGTTACATGTTATACGTTCTACGTTATACGTTATACGTTACATGTTATACGTTCTACGTTATACGTTATACGTTATACGTTATACGTTATACGTAATACGTTATACGTTATACGTTATACGTAATACGTTATACGTTATACGTTATACGATATACGTGATATGTTATACGTTATACGTAATACGTTATACGATATACGTTATACGATATACGTGATATGTTATACGTTATACGTTATACGTCATAGGTTATACGTTACACGTTATTCGTTAGGCGTTATGCGTTATACGTTATACGTTATACGTTATACGTTATACGTTATACGTTATACGTTATACGTTATACGTTATACGTTATACGTTATACGTTATACGTTATACGTTATACGTTATACGTTATACGTTATACGTTATACGTTATACGTTATACGTCATACGTTATACGTTATACGTTATTCGTTATACGTTATAAGGTATACGATATACGTTATGCGTTATATGTTATACGTTATACGTTATACGTTATACGTTATACGTTATACGTTATACGGTATACGATATACGTTATGCGTTTTTCGTTATTCGTGATACGTTATACGTTATACGTTATACGTTATACGTTATACGTTATACGTAATACGTTATACGTTATACGTTATACGTAATACGTTATACGTTATACGTTATACGATATACGTGATATGTTATACGTTATACGTTATACGTCATAGGTTATACGTTACACGTTATTCGTTAGGCGTTATACGTTATACGTTATACGTTATACGTTATACGTTATACGTTATACGTTATACGTTATACGTTATACGTTATACGTTATACGTTATACGTTATACGTTATACGTTATACGTTATACGTTATACGTTACATGTTATACGTTCTACGTTATACGTTATACGTTACATGTTATACGTTCTACGTTATACGTTATACGTTATACGTTATACGTTATACGTTATACGTTATACGTTATACGTTATACCTTATACGTTATACGTTATACGTTATACGTTATACGTTATACGTTATACGTTATACGTTACATGTTATACGTTCTACGTTATACGTTATACGTTACATGTTATACGTTCAACGTTATACGTTATACGTTATACGTTATACGTTATACGTTATACGTTATACGTTATACGTTATACGTTATACGTTATACGTTATACGTTATACGTTATACGTTACACGTTATACGTTATACGTTACATGTTATACGTTCTACGTTATACGTTATACGTTACATGTTATACGTTCTACGCTATACGTTATACGTTATACGTTATACGTTATACGTTGTACGTTATAAGTTATACGTTATACGTTATACGTTATACGTTATACGTTATACGTTATACGTTATGCGTTATACGTTATACGTTATACGTTATACGTTATACGTTATACGTCATACGTTATACGTTATACGTTATTCGTTATACGTTATACGGTATACGATATATGTTATGCGTTATATGTTATACGTTATACGTTATACGTTATACGTTATACGTTATACGTTATACGTTATACGTTATACGGTATACGATATACGTTATGCGTTTTTCGTTATTCGTGATACGTTATACGTTATACGTTATACGTTATACGTTATACGTTATACGTAATACGTTATACGTTATACGTTATACGTAATACGTTATACGTTATACGTTATACGATATACGTGATATGTTATACGTTATACGTTATACGTCATAGGTTATACGTTACACGTTATTCGTTAGGCGTTATACGTTATACGTTATACGTTATACGTTATACGTTATACGTTATACGTTATACGTTATACGTTATACGTTATACGTTATACGTTATACGTTATACGTTATACGTTATACGTTATACGTTATACGTTATACGTTATACGTTATACGTTATACGTTACATGTTATACGTTCTACGTTATACGTTATACGTTACATGTTATACGTTATACGTTATACGTTATACGTTATACGTTATACGTTATACGTTATACGTTATACGTTATACGTTATACGTTATACGTTACATGTTATACGTTCTACGTTATACGTTATACGTTACATGTTATACGTTCTACGTTATACGTTATACGTTATACGTTATACGTTATACGTTATACGTTATACGTTATACGATATACGTTATACGTTATACGTTATACGTTATACGTTATACGTTATACGTTATACGTTATACGTTATACGTTACATGTTATACGTTCTACGTTATACGTTATACGTTACATGTTATACGTTCTACGTTATACGTTATACGTTATACGTTATACGTAATACGTTATACGTTATACGTTATACGTAATACGTTATACGTTATACGTTATACGATATACGTGATATGTTATACGTTATACGTTATACGTCATAGGTTATACGTTACACGTTATTCGTTAGGCGTTATACGTTATACGTTATACGTTATACGTTATACGTTATACGTTATACGTTATACGTTATACGTTATACGTTATACGTTATACGTTATACGTTATACGTTATACGTTATACGTTATACGTTATACGTTATACGTTATACGTTATACGTTACATGTTATACGTTCTACGTTATACATTATACGTTACATGTTATACGTTATACGTTATACGTTACATGTTATACGTTCTACGTTATACGTTATACGTTACATGTTATACGTTCTACGTTATACGTTATACGTTATACGTTATACGTTATACGTTATACGTTATACGTTATACGTTATACGTTATACGTTATACGTTATACGTTATACGTTATACGTTATACGTTATACGTTATACGTTATACGTTATACGTTATACGTTACATGTTATACGTTCTACGTTATACGTTATACGTTACATGTTATACGTTCTACGTTATACGTTATACGTTATACGTTATACGTAATACGTTATACGTTATACGTTATACGTAATACGTTATACGTTATACGTTATACGATATACGTGATATGTTATACGTTATACGTTATACGTCATAGGTTATACGTTACACGTTATTCGTTAGGCGTTATGCGTTATACGTTATACGTTATACGTTATACGTTATACGTTATACGTTATACGTTATACGTTATACGTTATACGTTGTACGTTATAAGTTATACGTTATACGTTATACGTTATACGTTATACGTTATACGTTATACGTTATACGTTATACGTTATACGTTATACGTTATACGTTATACGTTATACGTTATACGTTATACGTTATACGTCATACGTTATACGTTATACGTTATTCGTTATACGTTATACGGTATACGATATACGTTATGCGTTATATGTTATACGTTATACGTTATACGTTATACGTAATACGTTATACGTTATACGGTATACGATATACGTTATGCGTTTTTCGTTATTCGTGATACGTTATACGTTATACGTTATACGTTATACGTTATACGTTATACGTAATACGTTATACGTTATACGTTATACGTAATACGTTATACGTTATACGTTATACGATATACGTGATATGTTATACGTTATACGTTATACGTCATAGGTTATACGTTACACGTTATTCGTTAGGCGTTATACGTTATACGTTATACGTTATACGTTATACGTTATACGTTATACGTTATACGTTATACGTTATACGTTATACGTTATACGTTATACGTTATACGTTATACGTTATACGTTATACGTTATACGTTATACGTTATACGTTACATGTTATACGTTCTACGTTATACGTTATACGTTACATGTTATACGTTCTACGTTATACGTTATACGTTATACGTTATACGTTATACGTTATACGTTATACGTTATACGTTATACCTTATACGTTATACGTTATACGTTATACGTTATACGTTATACGTTATACGTTACATGTTATACGTTCTACGTTATACGTTATACGTTACATGTTATACGTTCTACGTTATACGTTATACGTTATACGTTATACGTTATACGTTATACGTTATACGTTATACGTTATACGTTATACGTTATACGTTATACGTTATACGTTATACGTTATACGTTATACGTTATACGTTATACGTTATACGTTATACGTTATACGTTATACGTTATACGTTATACGTTATACGTTTTACGTTACACGTTATACGTTACACGTTATACGTTATACGTTATACGTTATTCGTTATGCGTTATACGTTATACGTTATACGTTATACGTTATACGTTTTACGTTACACGTTATACGTTACACGTTATACGTTATACGTTATACGTTATTCGTTATGCGTTATATGTTATACGTTATACGTTATACGTTATACGTTATACGTTATACGTTATACGTTATACGGTATACGATATACGTTATGCGTTTTACGTTTTACGTTATTCGTTTTACGTTATACGTTATACGTTATGCGTTATACGTTTTACGATATTCGTTATACGTTATACGTTATACGTTATACGTTATACGTTATACGTTATACGTTATACGTTTTACGTTACACGTTATACGTTACACGTTATACGTTATACGTTATACGTTATTCGTTATGCGTTATACGTTATACGTTATACGTTATACGTTATACGTTATACGTTATACGGTATACGGTATACGATATACGTTATGCGTTTTACGTTATTCGTGATACGTTATACGTTATACGTTATACGTTATACGTCATAGGTTATACGTTATACGTTATACGGTATACGATATACGTTATGCGTTTTACGTTATTCGTGATACGTTATACGTTATACGTTATACGTTATACGTCATAGGTTATACGTTATACGTTATACGTTATACATTATACGTTATACGTTATACGTTATACGTTATACGTTATACGTTATACGTTATACGTTACACGTTATTCGTAATACATTATACGTGATACGGTATACGTTGTACGTCATACGTTATACGTTATACGTTATACGTTATACGTTATACGTTATATAATACGTTATGCGTTATACGTTTTACGTTATTCGTTATACGTTATACGTTATAAGTTATACGGTATACGTCATAGGTTATACGTTATACGTTATTCGTTATGCGTTATACGTTATACGTTATACGTTATACGTTATACGTTATACGGTATACGATATACGTTATGCGTTTAACGTTATTCGTGATACGTTATACGTTATACGTTATACGTTATACGTTATACGTTATACGTTATACGTTATACGTTATACGTTATACGTTTTACGTTACACGTTATACGTTACACGTTATACGTTATACGTTATACGTTATTCGTTATGCGTTATACGTTATACGTTATACGTTATACGTTATACGTTATACGTTATACGTTATACGTTATACGGTATACGATATACGTTATGCGTCTTACGTTATTCGTGATACGTTATACGTTATACGTTATACGTTATACGTTATACGTCATAGGTTATACGTTATACGTTATACGGTATACGATATACGTTATGAGTTTTACGTTATTCGTGATACGTTATACGTTATACGTTATACGTTATACGTCATAGGTTATACGTTATACGTTATACGTTATACGTTATACGTTATACGTTATACGTTATACGTTATACGTTATACGTTACACGTTATTCGTAATACATTATACGTGATACGGTATACGTTGTACGTCATACGTTATACGTTATACGTTATACGTTATACGTTATACGTTATTCGTTATGCGTTATACGTTATACGTTATACGTTATACGTTATACGTTATACGTTATACGGTATACGGTATACGATATACGTTATGCGTTTTACGTTATTCGTGATACGTTATACGTTATACGTTATACGTTATACGTCATAGGTTATACGTTATACGTTATACGGTATACGATATACGTTATGCGTTTTACGTAATTCGTGATACGTTATACGTTATACGTTATACGTTATACGTCATAGGTTATACGTTATACGTTATACGTTATACATTATACGTTATACGTTATACGTTATACGTTATACGTTATACGTTATACGTTATACGTTACACGTTATTCGTAATACATTATACGTGATACGGTATACGTTGTACGTCATACGTTATACGTTATACGTTATACGTTATACGTTATACGTTATATAATACGTTATGCGTTATACGTTTTACGTTATTCGTTATACGTTATACGTTATACGTTATACGGTATACGTCATAGGTTATACGTTATACGTTATTCGTTATGCGTTATACGTTATACGTTATACGTTATACGTTATACGTTATACGTTATACGGTATACGATATACGTTATGCGTTTAACGTTATTCGTGATACGTTATACGTTATACGTTATACGTTATACGTTATACGTTATACGTTATACGTTATACGTTATACGTTATACGTTTTACGTTACACGTTATACGTTACACGTTATACGTTATACGTTATACGTTATTCGTTATGCGTTATACGTTATACGTTATACGTTATACGTTATACGTTATACGTTATACGTTATACGTTATACGGTATACGATATACGTTATGCGTCTTACGTTATTCGTGATACGTTATACGTTATACGTTATACGTTATACGTTATACGTCATAGGTTATACGTTATACGTTATACGGTATACGATATACGTTATGAGTTTTACGTTATTCGTGATACGTTATACGTTATACGTTATACGTTATACGTCATAGGTTATACGTTATACGTTATACGTTATACATTATACGTTATACGTTATACGTTTTACGTTATACGTTATACGTTATACGTTATACGTTATACGTTACACGTTATTCGTAATACATTATACGTGATACGATATACGTTGTACGTCATACGTTATACGTTATACGTTATACGTTATACGTAATACGTTATACGTTATACGTTATACGATATACGTGATATGTTATACGTTATACGTTATACGTCATAGGTTATACGTTACACGTTATTCGTTAGGCGTTATACGTTATACGTTATACGTTATACGTTATACGTTATACGTTATACGTTATACGTTATACGTTATACGTTGTACGTTATAAGTTATACGTTATACGTTATACGTTATACGTTATACGTTATACGTTATACGTTATACGTTATACGTTATACGTTATACGTTATACGTTATACGTTATACATTATACGTTATACGTTATACGTTATACGTTATACGTTATACGTTATACGTCATACGTTATACGTTATACGTTATTCGTTATACGTTATACGGTATACGATATACGTTATGCGTTATATGTTATACGTTATACGTTATACGTTATACGTTATACGTTATACGTTATACGGTATACGATATACGTTATGCGTTTTTCGTTATTCGTGATACGTTATACGTTATACGTTATACGTTATACGTTATACGTTATACGTTATACGTAATACGTTATACGTTATACGTTATACGTAATACGTTATACGTTATACGTTATACGATATACGTGATATGTTATACGTTATACGTTATACGTCATAGGTTATACGTTACACGTTATTCGTTAGGCGTTATACGTTATACGTTATACGTTATACGTTATACGTTATACGTTATACGTTATACGTTATACGTTATACGTTATACGTTATACGTTATACGTTATACGTTATACGTTATACGTTATACGTTATACGTTATACGTTATACGTTAGACGTTATACGTTATACGTTATACGTTATACGTTATACGTTATACGTTATACGTTATACGTCATACGTTATACGTTATACGTTATACGTTATACGTTATACGGTATACGATATACGTTATGCGTTATATGTTATACGTTATACGTTATACGTTATATGTTATACGTTATACGGTATACGATATACGTTATGCGTTTTACGTTATTCGTGATACGTTATACGTTAAACGTTATACGTTATACGTCACAGGTTATACGTTATACGTTATTCGTTATGCGTTATACGTTATACGTTATACGTTATACGTTATACGTTATACGGTATACGATATACGTTATGCGTTTTACGTTATTCGTGATACGTTATACGTTATACGTTATACGTTATACGTTATACGTTATACGTAAAACGTTATACGTTATACATTATACGTTATACGTTATACGTTATACGTTATACGGTATACGATATACGTTATGCGTTATATGTTATACGATATACGTTATACGTTATACGTTATACGTTATACGTTATACGTTATACGTTATACGTTATACGTTACACGTTATTCGTAATACATTATACGTGATACGGTATACGTTATACGTTATACGTTATACGTTATACGTTATACGTTATACGTTATACGTTATACGTTATACGTTATACGTTATACGTTATACGTTATACGTTATACGTTATACGTTATACGTTATACGTTATACGTTATACGTTATACGTTATACGTTATACGTTATACGTTATACGTTATACGTCATACGTTAAACGTTATACGTTATTCGTTATACGTTATACGGTATACGATATACGTTATGCGTTATATGTTATACGTTATACGTTATACGTTATACGTTATACGTTATACGTTATACGTTATACGGTATACGATATACGTTATGCGTTTTTCGTTATTCGTGATACGTTATACGTTATACGTTATACGTTATACGTTATACGTTATACGTAATACGTTATACGTTATACGTTATACGTAATACGTTATACGTTATACGTTATACGATATACGTGATATGTTATACGTTATACGTTATACGTCATAGGTTATACGTTACACGTTATTCGTTAGGCGTTATACGTTATACGTTATAC
Organism: Ptiloglossa arizonensis; assembly: GCF_051014685.1. Lineage (NCBI taxonomy): Eukaryota > Metazoa > Arthropoda > Insecta > Hymenoptera > Colletidae > Ptiloglossa > Ptiloglossa arizonensis. Next base: position 107,135 of record NW_027478804.1, read on the forward strand.
GTTATACGTTATACGTTATACGTTATACGTTATACGTTATACGTTATACGTTATACGTTATACGTTATACGTTATACGTTATACGTTATACGTTATACGTTATACGTTATACGTTATACGTTATACGTTATACGTTATACGTTATACGTTACACGTTATACGTTCTACGTTATACGTTATACGTTACATGTTATACGTTATACGTTATACGTGATACGTTATACGTTATACGTTATACGTTATACGTTATACGTTATACGTTATACGTTATACGTTACATGTTATACGTTCTACGTTATACGTTATACGTTACATGTTATACGTTCTACGTTATACGTTATACGTTACATGTTATACGTTATACGTTATACGTGATACGGTATACGTTATACGTTATACGTTATACGTTATACGTTATACGTTATACGTTATACGTTACATGTTATACGTTCTACGTTATACGTTATACGTTACATGTTATACGTTCTACGTTATACGTTATACGTTATACGTTATACGTTATACGTTGTACGTTATAAGTTATACGTTATACGTTATACGTTATACGTTATACGTTATACGTTATACGTTATACGTTATACGTTATACTTTATACGTTATACGTTATACGTTATACGTTATACGTTATACGTTATACGTCATACGTTATACGTTATACGTTATACGTTATACGTTATACGTTATACGTTATACGTTGTACGTTATAAGTTATACGTTATACGTTATACGTTATACGTTATACGTTATACGTTATACGTTATACGTTATACGTTATACGTTATACGTTATACGTTATACGTTATACGTTATACGTTATACGTTATACGTTATACGTTATACGTTATACGTCATACGTTATACGTTATACGTTATTCGTTATAAGTTATACGGTATACGATATACGTTATGCGTTATATGTTATACGTTATACGTTATACGTTATACGTTATACGTTATACGTTATATGTTATACGTTATACGGTATACGATATACGTTATGCGTTATACGTTATACGTTATACGTTATACGTTATACGTTATACGTTATACGTTATACGGTATACGATATACGTTATTCGTTTTACGTTATTCGTGATACGTTATACGTTATACGTAATACGTTATACGTTATACGTTATACGTAATACGTTATACGTTACACGTTATACGATATACGTTATACGTTATACGTTATACGTTATACGTCATAGGTTATACGTTATACGTTATTCGTTAGGCGTTATACGTTATACGTTATACGTTATACGTTATACGTTATACGTTATACGGTATACGATATACGTTTTGCGTTATATGTTATACGATATACGTTATACGTTATACGTTATACGTTATACGTTATACGTTACACGTTATTCGTAATACATTATACGTGATACGGTATACGTTGTACGTTATACGTTATACGTTATACGTTATACGTTATACGTTATACGTTATACGTTATACGTTATACGTTATACGTTATACGTTATACGTTATACGTTATACGTTATACGTTATACGTTATACGTTATACGTTATACGTTATACGTTACATGTTATACGTTCTACGTTATACGTTATACGTTATACGTTATACGTTATACGTTATACGTTATACGTTATACGTTATACGTTATACGTTATACGTTATACGTTATACGTTATACGTTATACGTTATACGTTACACGTTATACGTTATACGTTATACGTTATTCGTTATGCGTTATACGTTATACGTTATACGTTATACGTTATACGTTATACGTTATACGTTATACGGTATACGATATACGTTATGCGTTTTACGTTATTCGTGATACGTTATACGTTATACGTTATACGTTATACGTCATTGGTTATACGTTATACGTTATACGGTATACGATATACGTTATGCGTTTTACGTTATTCGTGATACGTTATACGTTATACGTTATACGTTATACGTCATAGGTTATACGTTATACGTTATACGTTATACATTATACGTTATACGTTATACGTTATACGTTATACGTTATACGTTATACGTTACACGTTATTCGTAATACATTATACTTGATACGGTATACGTTGTACGTCATACGTTATACGTTATACGTTAAACGTTATACGTTATACGTTATATAATACGTTATGCGTTATACGTTTTACGTTATTCGTTATACGTTATACGTTATACGTTATACGGTATACGTCATAGGTTATACGTTATACGTTATTCGTTATGCGTTATACGTTATACGTTATACGTTATACGTTCTACGTTATACGTTATACGTTATACGTTATACGTTACATGTTATACGTTCTACGTTATACGTCATACGTTATACGTTATACGTTATACGTTATACGTTATACGTTATACGTTATACGTTATACGTTATACGTTATACGTTATACGTTATACGTTATACGTTATACGTTATACGTTATACGTTATACGTTACACGTTATACGTTATACGTTATACGGTATACGATATACGTTATTCGTTTTACGTTATACGTTATACGTTACACGTTATTCGTAATACATTATACGTGATACGGTATACGTTGTACGTCATACGTTATACGTTATACGTTAAACGTTATACGTTATACGTTATATAATACGTTATGCGTTATACGTTTTACGTTATTCGTTATACGTTATACGTTATACGTTATACGGTATACGTCATAGGTTATACGTTATACGTTATACGATATACGTTATACGTTATACGTCATACGTTATACGTTATACGTTATACGTTATACGTTATACGTTATACGTTATACGTTGTACGTTATAAGTTATACGTTATACGTTATACGTTATACGTTATACGTTATACGTTATACGTTATACGTTATACGTTATGCGTTATACGTTATACGTTATACGTTATACGTTATACGTTATACGTTATACGTTATACGTTATACGTTATACGTCATACGTTATACGTTATACGTTATTCGTTATAAGTTATACGGTATACGATATACGTTATGCGTTATATGTTATACGTTATACGTTATACGTTATACGTTATACGTTATACGTTATATGTTATACGTTATACGGTATACGATATACGTTATGCGTTATACGTTATACGTTATACGTTATACGTTATACGTTATACGTTATACGTTATACGGTATACGATATACGTTATTCGTTATACGTTGTACGTTATAAGTTATACGTTATACGTTATACGTTATACGTTATACGTAATACGTTATACGTTATACGTTATACGTAATACGTTATACGTTACACGTTATACGATATACGTTATACGTTATACGTTATACGTTATACGTCATAGGTTATACGTTATACGTTATTCGTTAGGCGTTATACGTTATACGTTATACGTTATACGTTATACGTTATACGTTATACGGTATACGATATACGTTATGCGTTATATGTTATACGATATACGTTATACGTTATACGTTATACGTTATACGTTATACGTTACACGTTATTCGTAATACATTATACGTGATACGGTATACGTTGTACGTTATACGTTATACGTTATACGTTATACGTTATACGTTATACGTTATACGTTATACGTTATACGTTATACGTTATACGTTATACGTTATACGTTATACGTTATACGTTATACGTTATACGTTATACGTTATACGTTATACGTTATACGTTATACGTTACATGTTATACGTTCTACGTTATACGTTATACGTTATACGTTATACGTTATACGTTATACGTTATACGTTATACGTTATACGTTATACGTTATACGTTATACGTCATTGGTTATACGTTATACGTTATACGGTATACGATATACGTTATGCGTTTTACGTTATTCGTGATACGTTATACGTTATACGTTATACGTTACACGTCATAGGTTATACGTTATACGTTATACGTTATACATTATACGTTATACGTTATACGTTATACGTTATACGTTATACGTTATACGTTACACGTTATTCGTAATACATTATACGTGATACGGTATACGTTGTACGTCATACGTTATACGTTATACGTTAAACGTTATACGTTATACGTTATATAATACGTTATGCGTTATACGTTTTACGTTATTCGTTATACGTTATACGTTATACGTTATACGGTATACGTCATAGGTTATACGTTATACGTTATTCGTTATGCGTTATACGTTATACGTTATACGTTATACGTTATACGTTATACGTTATACGGTATACGATATACGTTATGCGTTTAACGTTATTCGTGATACGTTATACGTTATACGTTATACGTTATACGTTATACGTTATACGTTATACGTTATACGTTATACGTTATACGTTATACGTAATACGTTATACGTTATACGGTATACGATATACGTTATGCGTTTTACGTTATTCGTGATACGTTATACGTTATACGTTATACGTTATACCTTATACGTTATACGTAATACGTTATACGTTATACATTATACGTTATACGTTATACGTTATACGTTATACGGTATACGATATACGTTATGCGTTATATGTTATACGATATACGTTATACGTTATACGTTATACGTTATACGTTATACGTTACACGTTATTCGTAATACATTATACGTGATACGGTATACGTTGTACGTTATACGTTATACGTTATACGTTATACGTTATACGTTATACGTTATACGTTATACGTTATACGTTATACGTTATACGTTATACGTTATACGTTATACGTTATACGTTATACGTTATACGTTATACGTTATACGTTATACGTTATACGTTATACGTTATACGTTATACGTTATACGTTATACGTTACATGTTATACGTTCTACGTTATACGTTATACGTTATACGTTATACGTTATACGTTATACGTTATACGTTATACGTTATACGTTATACGTTATACGTTATACGTTATACGTTATACGTTATACGTTATACGTTACACGTTATACGTTATACGTTATACGTTATTCGTTATACGTTATACGTTATACGTTATACGTTATACGTTAGACGTTACACGTTATACGTTATACGTTATACGTTATTCGTTATGCGTTATACGTTATACGTTATACGTTATACGTTATACGTTATACGTTATACGTTATACGGTATACGATATACGTTATGCGTTTTACGTTATTCGTGATACGTTATACGTTATACGTTATACGTTATACGTTATACGTTACACGTTATACGTTATACGTTATACGTTATTCGTTATGCGTTATACGTTATACGTTATACGTTATACGTTATACGTTATACGTTATACGTTATACGGTATACGTTATACGTTACACGTTATACGTTATACGTTATACGTTATTCGTTATACGTTATACGTTATACGTTATACGTTATACGTTATACGTTATACGTTATACGTTATACGTTACACGTTATACGTTATACGTTATACGTTATTCGTTATGCGTTATACGTTATACGTTATACGTTATACGTTATACGTTATACGTTATACGTTATACGGTATACGATATACGTTATGCGTTTTACGTTATTCGTGATACGTTATACGTTATACGTTATACGTTATACGTCATAGGTTATACGTTATACGTTATACGGTATACGATATACGTTATGCGTTTTACGTTATTCGTGATACGTTATACGTTACACGTTATTCGTAATACATTATACGTGATACGGTATACGTTGTACGTCATACGTTATACGTTATACGTTATACGTTATACGTTATACGTTATATAATACGTTATACGTTATACGTTATACGTTATACGTTATACGTTATACGTTATACGTTATACGTTATACGTTATACGTTATACGTTATACGTTATGCGTTATACGTTATACGTTATACGTTATACGTTATACGTTATACGTTATACGTTATACGTTATAGGTTATACGTTACACGTTATTCGTTAGGCGTTATACGTTATACGTTATACGTTATACGTTATACGTTATACGTTATACGTTATACGTTATACGTTATACGTTATACGTTATACGTTATACGTTATACGTTATACGTTATACGTTATACGTTATACGTTATACGTTATACGTTATACGTTATACGTCATACGTTATACGTTATACGTTATTCGTTATACGTTATACGGTATACGATATACGTTATACGTTATACGTTATACGTTATACGTTATACGTTATACGTTATACGTTATACGTTATACGTCATACGTTATACGTTATTCGTTATACGTTATACGGTATACGATATACGTTATACGTTATACGTTATACGTTATACGTTATACGTTATACGTTATACGTTATACGTTATACGTCATACGTTATACGTTATACGTTATACGTTATACGTTATACGTAATACGTTATACGTTATACGTTATACGATATACGTGATATGTTATACGTTATACGTTATACGTCATAGGTTATACGTTACACGTTATTCGTTAGGCGTTATACGTCATAGGTTATACGTTACACGTTATTCGTTAGGCGTTATACGTTATACGTTATACGTTATACGTTATACGTTATACGTTATACGTTATACGTTATACGTTATACGTTATACGTTATACGTTATACGTTATACGTTATACGTTATACGTTATACGTTATACGTTATACGTTATACGTTATACGTTATACGTTATACGTTATACGTTATACGTTATACGTTACATGTTATACGTTCTACGTTATACGTTATACGTTACATGTTATACGTTATACGTTATACGTTATACGTTATACGTTATACGTTATACGTTATGCGTTATACGTTATACGTTATACGTTATACGTTATACGTTATACGTTATACGTTATACGTTATACGTTATACGTCATAGGTTATACGTTATGCGTTATACGTTATACGTTATACGTTATACGTTATACGTTATACGTTACACGTCATACGTTATACGTAATACGTTATACGTTATACGTTATACGTTATACGATATACGTTATACGTTATACGTTATACGGTATACGTCATAGGTTATACGTTATACGTTATTCGTTATGCGTTATACGTTATACGTTATACGTTATACGTTATACGTTATACGGTATACGATATACGTTATGCGTTTTACGTTATTCGTGATACGTTATACGTTATACGTTATACGTTATACGTTATACGTTATACGTAATACGTTATACGTTATACGTTATACGATATACGTGATACGTTATACGTTATACGTTATACGTCATAGGTTATACGTTATACGTTATTCGTTAGGCGTTATACGTTATACGTTATACGTTATACGTTATACGTTATACGTTATACGTTATACGTTATACGTTATACGTCATAGGTTATACGTTATGCGTTATACGTTATACGTTATACGTTATACGTTATACGTTATACGTTACACGTCATACGTTATACGTAATACGTTATACGTTATACGTTATACGTTATACGATATACGTTATACGTTATACGTCATAGGGTATACGTTATACGTTATTCGTTATGCGTTATACGTTATACGTTATACGTTATACGTTATACGTTTTACGTTACACGTTATACGTTACACGTTATACGTTACACGTTATTCGTAATACATTATACGTGATACGGTATACGTTATACGCTATACGTTATACGGTGTACGATATACGTTATGCGTTTTACGTTATTCGTGATACGTTATACGTTATACGTTATACGTTATACGTTATACGTTATACGTAATACCTTATACGTTATACGTTATACGTTATACGTTATACGTTATACGTTATACGTTATACGTTATACGTTATACGTTATACGTTATACGTTATACGTTATACGTTATACGTTATACGTTATACGTTTTACGATATACGTTATACGTTATATAATACGTAATACATTCTACGTTATACGATACACGTTATACGTTATTCGTTATACGTTCTTCGTTACACGTTATACGTTATACGTTATGCGTTATACGTTTTACGTTATTCGTTATACGTTATACGTTATACGTTATTCTTTATACGTTATACGTTATACGTTATACGTTATTCTTTATACGTTATACGTTATACGTTTTTTACGATAAACGTTATACGTTATACGTTATACGTTATACGGTGTACGTTATACGTTATACGTTATACGTTATACGTTATACGTTATACGTTATACGTTATACGTTATACGTTATACGTTATACGTTATACGTTATACGTTATACGTTATACGTTTTACGATATACGTTATAAATACGTTATACGTTCTACGTTATACGTTATACGTTATACGTTATACGTTATACTATACGTTATACGTTATACGTTATACGTTATTCGTTATACCGTATACCTTATACGTGATACGGTATACGTTGTACGTTATACGTTATACGTTATGCGTTATACGTTTTACGTTATTCGTTGTACGTTATACGTTATACGTTATACGTTAAACGTTATACTTTATACGTTATACGTTATACTTTATACGTTATACGTTAAACGTTATACGTTATACGTTCTACGTTATACGGTATACGTTATACGTGATACGGTATACGTTATACGTTATGCGCTATACGTTATACGTAATACGTTATACGTTATACGTTATACGATATACGTGATACGTTATACGTTATACGTTATACGTCATAGGTTATACGTTATACGTTATTCGTTAGGCGTTATACGTTATACGTTATACGTTATACGTTATACGTTATACGTTATACGGTATACGATATACGTTATGCGTTATATGTTATTCGTTATACGTTATACGTTATACGTCATAGGTTATACGTTATACGTTATTCGTTATGCGTTATACGTTATACGTTATACGTTATACGTCATACGTTTTACGATATACGTTATAAATACGTTATACGTTATACGTTATACGTTATACGTTATACGTTATACGTTATACGTTATACGTTATTCGTTATACGGTATACGTTATACCTGATACGGTATACGTTTTACGTTATACGTTATACGTTATAGCTTATACGTTATACGTTATGCGTTATACGTTATAGGATATACGATATACGTTATTCGTTATACGTTCTTCGTTACACGTTATACGTTATACGTTATGCGTTATACGTTTTACGTTATACGTTATTCGTTATACGTTATACGTTATACGTTATACGTTATACGTTATACGTAATACGTTATACGTTATACGTTATACGTTATACGTTATACGTTATGCGTTATACGTTATACGTTATACGTTATACGTTATACGTTATACGTTATTCTTTATGCGTTATACGTTATACGTTATACGTTATACGTTATACGTATACGATATACGTTATGCGTTATACGTTTTACGGTATTCGTTATACGTTATACGTTATACGTTTTACGTTATACGTATACGTTATGCGTTATACGTTTTACGTTATTCGTTATACGTTATACGTTATACGTTATACGTTATACGTTATACCTTATACGTTATACGTTATACGTTATACGTTATACGTTATACGTTATAGGTTATACGTTATACGTTATACGTTATACGTTATACGTTATACGTTATACGTTAAACGTTATACGTTATATGTTATACGTTATACGCTATACGTTATACGTTATACGTTATACGTTATACGTTATACGTAATACGTTTTACGTTATACGTTATACGTTATACATTATACGTTATACGTTATACGTTATACGTTATACGTTATACGTTATACGTTATACGTTATACGTTACACGTTATTCGTAATACATTATACGTGATACGGTATACGTTGTACGTCATACGTTATACGTTATACGTTATACGTTATACGTTATACGTTATATAATACGTTATGCGTTATACGTTTTACGTTATACGTTATACGTTATACGTTATACTTTATACGGTATACGTCATAGGTTATACGTTATACGTTATTCGTTATGCGTTATACGTTATACGTTAAACGTTATACGTTATATGTTATACGTTATACGCTATACGTTATACGTTATACGTTATACGTTATACGTTATACGTAATACGTTTTACGTTATACGTTATACGTTATACATTATACGTTATACGTTATACGTTATACGTTATACGTTATACGTTATACGTTATACGTTATACGTTACACGTTATTCGTAATACATTATACGTGATACGGTATACGTTGTACGTCATACGTTATACGTTATACGTTATACGTTATACGTTATACGTTATATAATACGTTATGCGTTATACGTTTTACGTTATACGTTATACGTTATACGTTATACGTTATACGGTATACGTCATAGGTTATACGTTATACGTTATTCGTTATGCGTTATACGTTATACGTTATACGTTATACGTTATACGTTATACGTTACACGTCATACGTTATACGTTATACGTTTTACGATATACGTTATACGTTATATAATACGTTATACATTCTACGTTATACGATACACGTTATACGTTATTCGTTATACGTTCTTCGTTACACGTTATACGTTATACGTTATGCGTTATACGTTTTACGTTATTCGTTATACGTTATACGTTATACGTTATTCTTTATACGTTATACGTTATACGTTATACGTTATTCTTTATACGTTATACGTTATACGTTTTTTACGATAAACGTTATACGTTATACGTTATACGTTATACGGTCTACGTTATACGTTATACGTTATACGTTATACGTTATACGTTATACGTTATACGTTATACGTTATACGTTATACGTTATACGTTATACGTTATACGTTATACGTTATACGTTATACGTTTTACGATATACGTTATAAATACGTTATACGTTCTACGTTATACGTTATACGTTATACGTTATACGTTATACTATACGTTATACGTTATACGTTATACGTTATTCGTTATACGGTATACGTTATACGTGATACGGTATACGTTGTACGTTATACGTTATACGTTATGCGTATACGTTTTACGTTATTCGTTGTACGTTATACGTTATACGTTATACGTTAAACGTTATACTTTATACGTTATACGTTATACTTTATACGTTATACGTTAAACGTTATACGTTATACGTTCTACGTTATACGGTATACGTTATACGTGATACGGTATACGTTATACGTTTTGCGTTATACGTTATACGTAATACGTTATACGTTATACGTTATACGATATACGTGATACGTTATACGTTATACGTTATACGTCATAGGTTATACGTTATACGTTATTCGTTAGGCGTTATACGTTATACGTTATACGTTATACGTTATACGTTATACGTTATACGGTATACGATATACGTTATGCGTTATATGTTATTCGTTATACGTTATACGTTATACGTCATAGGTTATACGTTATACGTTATTCGTTATGCGTTATACGTTATACGTTATACGTTATACGTTATACGTTTTACGATATACGTTATAAATACGTTATACGTTATACGTTATACGTTATACGTTATACGTTATACGTTATACGTTATTCGTTATACGGTATACGTTATACGTGATACGGTATACGTTGTACGTTATACGTTATACGTTATAGCTTATACGTTATACGTTATGCGTTATACGTTATAGGATATACGATATACGTTATTCGTTATACGTTCTTCGTTACACGTTATACGTTATACGTTATGCGTTATACGTTTTACGTTATACGTTATTCGTTATACGTTATACGTTATACGTTATACGTTATACGTTATACGTAATACGTTATACGTTATACGTTATACGTTATACGTTATACGTTATGCGTTATACGTTATACGTTATACGTTATACGTTATACGTTATACGTTATTCTTTATGCGTTATACGTTATACGTTATACGTTATACGTTATACGGTATACGATATACGTTATGCGTTATACGTTTTACGGTATTCGTTATACGTTATACGTTATACGTTTTACGTTATACGTTATACGTTATGCGTTATACGTTTTACGTTATTCGTTATACGTTATACGTTATACGTTATACGTTATACGTTATACCTTATACGTTATACGTTATACGTTATACGTTATACGTTATACGTTATACGTTATACGTTATACGTTATACGTTATACGTTATACGTTATACGTTATACGTTAAACGTTATACGTTATACGTTATACGTTATACGCTATACGTTATACGTTATACGTTATACGTTATACGTTATACGTTATACGTTTTACGTTATACGTTATACGTTATACATTATACGTTATACGTTATACGTTATACGTTATACGTTATACGTTATACGTTATACGTTACACGTTATTCGTAATACATTATACGTGATACGGTATACGTTGTACGTCATACGTTATACGTTATACGTTATACGTTATACGTTATACGTTATATAATACGTTATGCGTTATACGTTTTACGTTATACGTTATACGTTATACGTTATACGTTATACGGTATACGTCATAGGTTATACGTTATACGTTATTCGTTATGCGTTATACGTTATACGTTATACGTTATACGTTATACGTTATACGGTATACGATATACGTTATGCGTTTTACGTTATTCGTGATACGTTATACGTTATACGTTATACGTTATACGTTATACGTTATACGTAATACGTTATACGTTATACGTTATACGATATACGTGATACGTTATACGTTATACGTTATACGTCATAGGTTATACGTTATACGTTATTCGTTAGGCGTTATACGTTATACGTTATACGTTATACGTTATACGTTATACGTTATACGTTATACGTTATACGTTATACGTCATAGGTTATACGTTATGCGTTATACGTTATACGTTATACGTTATACGTTATACGTTATACGTTACACGTCATACGTTATACGTAATACGTTATACGTTATACGTTATACGATATACGTTATACGTTATACGTCATAGGGTATACGTTATACGTTATTCGTTATGCGTTATACGTTATACGTTATACGTTATACGTTATACGTTTTACGTTACACGTTATACGTTACACGTTATACGTTACACGTTATTCGTAATACATTATACGTGATACGGTATACGTTATACGCTATACGTTATACGGTGTACGATATACGTTATGCGTTTTACGTTATTCGTGATACGTTATACGTTATACGTTATACGTTAAACGTTATACGTTATACGTAATACCTTATACGTTATACGTTATACGTTATACGTTATACGTTATACGTTATACGTTATACGTTATACGTTATACGTTATACGTTATACGTTATACGTTATACGTTTTACGATATACGTTATACGTTATATAATACGTTATACATTCTACGTTATACGATACACGTTATACGTTTTACGATATACGTTATAAATACGTTATACGTTCTACGTTATACGTTATACGTTATACGTTATACGTTATACGTTATACTATACGTTATACGTTATACGTTATACGTTATTCGTTATAGGGTATACGTTATACGTTAAACTTTATACGTTATACGTTATACGTTATACGTTATTCTTTATACGTTATACGTTATACGTTTTTTACGATAAACGGTATACGTTATACGTTATACGTTATACGGTGTACGTTATACGTTATACGTTATACGTTATACGTTATACGTTATACGTTATACGTTATACTATACGTTATACGTTATACGTTATACGTTATTCGTTATACGGTATACGTTATACGTGATACGGTATACGTTGTACGTTATACGTTATACGTTATACGTTATGCGTTATACGTTTTACGTTATTCGTTGTACGTTATACGTTATACGTTATACGTTAAACGTTATACTTTATACGTTATACGTTATACTTTATACGTTATACGTTAAACGTTATACGTTATACGTTCTACGTTATACGGTATACGTTATACGTGATACGGTATACGTTATACGTTATGCGTTATACGTTATACGTAATACGTTATACGTTATACGTTATGCGATATACGTGATACGTTATACGTTATACGTTATACGTCATAGGTTATACGTTATACGTTATACGTTATACGTTATACGTTATACGTTATACCTTATACGTTATACGTTATACGTTATACGTTATACGTCATAGGTTATACGTTATACGTTATTCGTTAGGCGTTATACGTTATACGTTATACGTTATACGTTATACGTTATACGTTATACGTTATACGTTTTACGTTATACGTTATACGTTATGCGTTATACGTTTTACGGTATTCGTTATACGTTATACGTTATACGTTTTACGTTATACGTTATACGTTATGCGTTATACGTTTTACGTTATTCGTTATACGTTATACGTTATACGTTATACGTTATACGTTATACCTTATACGTTATACGTTATACGTTATACGTTATACGTTATACGTTATACGTTATACGTTATACGTTATACGTTATACGTTACACGTCATACGTTATACGTAATACGTTATACGTTACACGTTATACGATACACGTTATACGTTATACGTCATAGGGTATACGTTATACGTTATACGTTATACGTTAAACGTTATACGTTATACGTTATACGTTATACGCTATACGTTATACGTTATACGTTATACGTTATACGTTATACGTTATACGTTTTACGTTATACGTTATACGTTATACATTATACGTTATACGTTATACGTTATACGTTATACGTTATACGTTATACGTTATACGTTACACGTTATTCGTAATACATTATACGTGATACGGTATACGTTGTACGTCATACGTTATACGTTATACGTTATACGTTATACGTTATACGTTATACGTTATACGTTATATAATACGTTATGCGTTATACGTTTTACGTTATTCGTTATACGTTATACGTTATACGTTATACGGTATACGTCATAGGTTATACGTTATACGTTATTCGTTATGCGTTATACGTTATACGTTATACGTTATACGTTATACGTTATACGGTATACGATATACGTTATGCGTTTTACGTTATTCGTGATACGTTATACGTTAGACGTTATACGTTATACGTTATACGTTATACGTAATACGTTATACGTTATACGTTATACGATATACGTGATACGTTATACGTTATACGTTATACGTCATAGGTTATACGTTATACGTTATTCGTTAGGCGTTATACGTTATACGTTATACGTTATACGTTATACGTTATACGTTATACGTTATACGTTATACGTTATACGTCATAGGTTATACGTTATGCGTTATACGTTATACGTTATACGTTATACGTTATACGTTATACGTTACACGTCATACGTTATACGTAATACGTTATACGTTATACGTTATACGATATACGTTATACGTTATACGTCATAGGGTATACGTTATACGTTATTCGTTATGCGTTATACGTTATACGTCATAGGTTATACGTTATACGTTATTCGTTAGGCGTTATACGTTATACGTTATACGTTATACGTTATACGTTATACGTTATACGGTATACGATATACGTTATGCGTTATACGTTTTACGTTATTCGATTTACGTTATACGTTATACGTTATGCGTTATACGTTTTACGTTATTCGTTATACGTTATACGTTATACGTTATACGTAATACGTTATACGTTATACGTTATACGTTATACGTTATACGTTATACGTTATACGTTATATGTTATACGTTATACGTAATACGTTATACGTTATACGTTAAACGTTATACGTTATACGTTATACGTTATACGCTATACGTTATACGTTATACGTTATACGTTATACGTTATACGTTATACGTTTTACGTTATATGTTATACGTTATACGTAATACGTTATACGTTATACGTTAAACGTTATACGTTATACGTTATACGTTACACGTTATACGTTACACGTTATACGTTACACGTTATTCGTAATACATTATACGTGATACGGTATACGTTATACGCTATACGTTATACGGTGTACGATATACGTTATGCGTTTTACGTTATTCGTGATACGTTATACGTTATACGTTATACGTTATACGTTATACGTTATACGTAATACCTTATACGTTATACGTTATACGATATACGTTATACGTTATACGTTATACGTTATACGTTATACGTCATAGGTTATACGTTATACGTTATTCGTTAGGCGTTATACGTTATACGTTATACGTTATACGTTATACGTTATACGTTATACGGTATACGATATACGTTATGCGTTATACGTTTTACGTTATTCGATTTACGTTATACGTTATACGTTATGCGTTATACGTTTTACGTTATTCGTTATACGTTATACGTTATACGTTATACGTAATACGTTATACGTTATACGTTATACGTTATACGTTATACGTTATACGTTATACGTTATATGTTATACGTTATACGTAATACGTTATACGTTATACGTTAAACGTTATACGTTATACGTTATACGTTATACGCTATACGTTATACGTTATACGTTATACGTTATACGTTATACGTTATACGTTTTACGTTATACGTTATACGTTATACATTATACGTTATACGTTATACGTTATACGTTATACGTTATACGTTATACGTTACACGTTATTCGTAATACATTATACGTGATACGGTATACGTTGTACGTCATACGTTATACGTTATACGTTATACGTTATACGTTATACGTTATACGTTATACGTTATATAATACGTTATGCGTTATACGTTTTACGTTATTCGTTATACGTTATACGTTATACGTTACACGGTATACGTCATAGGTCATACGTTATACGTTATTCGTTGTGCGTTACACGTTATACGTTATACGTTATACGTTATACGTTATACGGTATACGATATACGTTATGCGTTTTACGTTATTCGTGATACGTTATACGTTATACGTTATACGTTATACGATATACGTTATACGTTATACGTTATATGTAATACGTTATACGTTATACGTTATACGATATACGTGATACGTTATACGTTATACGTTATACGTCATAGGTTATACGTTATACGTTATTCGTTAGGCGTTATACGTTATACGTTATACGTTATACGTTATACGTTATACGTTATACGGTATACGATATACGTTATGCGTTATTTGTTATACGTTATACGTTATACGTTATACGTTATACGTAATACGTTATACGTTATACGTTATACGATATACGTGATACGTTATACGTTATACGTTATACGTCATAAGTTATACGTTATACGTTATTCGTTAGGCGTTATACGTTATACGTTATACGTTATACGTTATACGTTATACGTTATACGGTATACGATATACGTTATGCGTTATATGTTATACGTTATACGTTATACGTTATACGTCATAGGTTATACGTTATACGTTATTCGTTAGGCGTTATACGTTATACGTTATACGTTATACGTTATACGTTATACGGTATACGATATACGTTATGCGTTATACGTTTTACGTTATTCGTTTTACGTTATACGTTATACGTTATGCGTTATACGTTTTACGTTATTCGTTATACGTTATACGTTATACGTTATACGTTATACGTTATACGTTATACGTTATACGTTATACGTTATACGTAATACGTTATACGTTATACGTTATACGATATACGTGATACGTTATACGTTATACGTTATACGTAATACGTTATACGTTATACGTTATACGATATACGTGATACGTTATACGTTATACGTTATACGCCATAGGTTATACGTTATACGTTATTCGTTATGCGTTACACGTTATACGTTATACGTTATACGTTATACGTTATACGGTATACGATATACGTTATGCGTTTTACGTTATTCGTGATACGTTATACGTTATACGTTATACGTTATACGTTATACGTAATACGTTATACGTTATACGTTATACGATATACGTGATTCGTTATACGTTATACGTTATACGTCATAGGTTATACGTTATACGTTATTCGTTAGGCGTTATACGTTATACGTTATACGTTATACGTTATACGTTATACGTTATACGGTATACGATATACGTTATGCGTTATATGTTATACGTTATACGTTATACGTTATACGTTATACGTAATACGTTATACGTTATACGTTATACGTTATACGTTATACGTTATACGTTATACGTTATACGTTATACGTTATACGTTATACGTTATACGTTATACGTTATACGTTATACGTTATACGTTATACGTTATACGTTATACGTTATACGTTATACGTTATACGTTATACGTTATACGTTATACGTTAGACGTTATACGTTATACGTTATACGTTATACGTTATACGTTATACGTTATACGTTATACGTCATACGTTATACGTTATACGTTATACGTTATACGTTATACGGTATACGATATACGTTATGCGTTATATGTTATACGTTATACGTTATACGTTATATGTTATACGTTATACGGTATACGATATGCGTTATACGTTTTACGTTATTCGAGATACGTTATACGTTATACGTTATACGTTATACGTCATAGGTTATACGTTATACGTTATTCGTTATGCGTTATACGTTATACGTTATACGTTATACGTTATACGTTATACGGTATACGATATACGTTATGCGTTTTACGTTATTCGTGATACGTTATACGTTAGACGTTATACGTTATACGTCATAGGTTATACGTTATACGTTATACGTTATACATTATACGTTATACGTTATACGTTATGCGTTATATGTTATACGATATACGTTATACGTTATACGTTATACGTTATACGTTATACGTTATACGGTATACGATATACGTTATGCGTTTTACGTTATTCGTGATACGTTATACGTTATACGTTATACGTTATACGTTATACGTTATACGTAATACGTTATACGTTATACGTTATACGTAATACGTTATACGTTATACGTTATACGATATACGTGATACGTTATACGTTATACGTTATACGTCATAGGTTATACGTTACACGTTATTCGTTAGGCGTTATACGTTATACGTTATACGTTGTACGTTATACGTTTTACGTTATACGTTATACGTTATACGTTATACGTTATACGTTATACGGTATACGATATACGTTATGCGTTATATGTTATACGTTATACGTTATACGATATACGTTATACGTTATACGTTATACGTTATACGTTATACGGTATACGATATACGTTATGCGTTTTACGTTATTCGTGATACGTTATACGTTATACGTTATACGTTATACGTCATAGGTTATACGTTATACGTTATACGTTATACATTATACGTTATACGTTATACGTTATACGTTATACGTTATACGTTATACGTTACACGTTATTCGTAATACATTATACGTGATACGGTATACGTTGTACGTTATACGTTATACGTTATACGTTATACGTTATACGTTATACGTTATACGTTATACGTTATACGATATACGTGATACGTTATACGTTATACGTTATACGTCATAGGTTATACGTTATACGTTATACGTTATACGGTATACGATATACGTTATGCGTTTTACGTTATTCGTGATACGTTATACGTTATACGTTATACGTTATACGTTATACGTTATACGTAATACGTTATACGTTATACGTTATACGATATACGTGATACGTTATACGTTATACGTTATACGTCATAGGTTATACGTTATACGTTATTCGTTAGGCGTTATACGTTATACGTTATACGTTATACGTTATACGTTATACGTTATACGTTATACGTTATACGTTATACGTCATAGGTTATACGTTATGCGTTATACGTTATACGTTATACGTTATACGTTATACGTTATACGTTACACGTCATACGTTATACGTAATACGTTATACGTTATACGTTATACGATATACGTTATACGTTATACATCATAGGGTATACGTTATACGTTATTCGTTATGCGTTATACGTTATACGTTATACGTTATACGTTATACGTTTTACGTTACACGTTATACGTTACACGTTATACGTTACACGTTATTCGTAATACATTATACGTGATACGGTATACGTTATACGCTATACGTTATACGGTGTACGATATACGTTATGCGTTTTACGTTATTCGTGATACGTTATACGTTATACGTTATACGTTAAACGTTATACGTTATACGTAATACCTTATACGTTATACGTTATACGTTATACGTTATACGTTATACGTTATACGTTATACGTTATACGTTATACGTTATACGTTATACGTTATACGTTATACGTTTTACGATATACGTTATACGTTATATAATACGTTATACATTCTACGTTATACGATACACGTTATACGTTATTCGTTATACTTTCTTCGTTACACGTTATACGTTATACGTTATGCGTTATACGTTTTACGTTATTCGTTATACGTTATACGTTATACGTTAAACTTTATACGTTATACGTTATACGTTATACGTTATTCTTTATACGTTATACGTTATACGTTTTTTACGATAAACGTTATACGTTATACGTTATACGTTATACGGTGTACGTTATACGTTATACGTTATACGTTATACGTTATACGTTATACGTTATACGTTATACGTTATACGTTATACGTTATACGTTATACGTTATACGTTATACGTTATACGTTATACGTTTTACGATATACGTTATAAATACGTTATACGTTCTACGTTATACGTTATACGTTATACGTTATACGTTATACTATACGTTATACGTTATACGTTATACGTTATTCGTTATACGGTATACGTTATACGTGATACGGTATACGTTGTACGTTATACGTTATACGTTATGCGTTATACGTTTTACGTTATTCGTTGTACGTTATACGTTATACGTTATACGTTAAACGTTATACTTTATACGTTATACGTTATACTTTATACGTTATACGTTAAACGTTATACGTTATACGTTCTACGTTATACGGTATACGTTATACGTGATACGGTATACGTTATACGTTATGCGTTATACGTTATACGTAATACGTTATACGTTATACGTTATACGATATACGTGATACGTTATACGTTATACGTTATACGTCATAGGTTATACGTTATACGTTATACGTTATACGTTATACGTTATACGTTATACGTTATACCTTATACGTTATACGTTATACGTTATACGTTATACGTCATAGGTTATACGTTATACGTTATTCGTTAGGCGTTATACGTTATACGTTATACGTTATACGTTATACGTTATACGTTATACGTTATACGTTTTACGTTATACGTTATACGTTATGCGTTATACGTTTTACGGTATTCGTTATACGTTATACGTTATACGTTTTACGTTATACGTTATACGTTATGCGTTATACGTTTTACGTTATTCGTTATACGTTATACGTTATACGTTATACGTTATACGTTATACCTTATACGTTATACGTTATACGTTATACGTTATACGTTATACGTTATACGTTATACGTTATACGTTATACGTTATACGTTACACGTCATACGTTATACGTAATACGTTATACGTTACACGTTATACGATATACGTTATACGTTATACGTCATAGGGTATACGTTATACGTTATACGTTATACGTTAAACGTTATACGTTATACGTTATACGTTATACGCTATACGTTATACGTTATACGTTATACGTTATACGTTATACGTTATACGTTATACGTTTTACGTTATACGTTATACGTTATACATTATACGTTATACGTTATACGTTATACGTTATACGTTATACGTTATACGTTATACGTTACACGTTATTCGTAATACATTATACGTGATACGGTATACGTTGTACGTCATACGTTATACGTTATACGTTATACGTTATACGTTATACGTTATACGTTATACGTTATACGTTATATAATACGTTATGCGTTATACGTTTTACGTTATTCGTTATACGTTATACGTTATACGTTATACGGTATACGTCATAGGTTATACGTTATACGTTATTCGTTATGCGTTATACGTTATACGTTATACGTTATACGTTATACGTTATACGGTATACGATATACGTTATGCGTTTTACGTTATTCGTGATACGTTATACGTTAGACGTTATACGTTATACGTTATACGTTATACGTAATACGTTATACGTTATACGTTATACGATATACGTGATACGTTATACGTTATACGTTATACGTCATAGGTTATACGTTATACGTTATTCGTTAGGCGTTATACGTTATACGTTATACGTTATACGTTATACGTTATACGTTATACGTTATACGTTATACGTTATACGTCATAGGTTATACGTTATGCGTTATACGTTATACGTTATACGTTATACGTTATACGTTATACGTTACACGTCATACGTTATACGTAATACGTTATACGTTATACGTTATACGATATACGTTATACGTTATACGTCATAGGGTATACGTTATACGTTATTCGTTATGCGTTATACGTTATACGTTATACGTTATACGTTATACGTTTTACGTTACACGTTATACGTTACACGTTATACGTTACACGTTATTCGTAATACATTATACGTGATACGGTATACGTTATACGCTATACGTTATACGGTGTACGATATACGTTATGCGTTTTACGTTATTCGTGATACGTTATACGTTATACGTTATACGTTATACGTTATACGTTATACGTAATACCTTATACGTTATACGTTATACGATATACGTTATACGTTATACGTTATACGTTATACGTTATACGTCATAGGTTATACGTTATACGTTATTCGTTAGGCGTTATACGTTATACGTTATACGTTATACGTTATACGTTATACGTTATACGGTATACGATATACGTTATGCGTTATACGTTTTACGTTATTCGATTTACGTTATACGTTATACGTTATGCGTTATACGTTTTACGTTATTCGTTATACGTTATACGTTATACGTTATACGTAATACGTTATACGTTATACGTTATACGTTATACGTTATACGTTATACGTTATACGTTATATGTTATACGTTATACGTAATACGTTATACGTTATACGTTAAACGTTATACGTTATACGTTATACGTTATACGCTATACGTTATACGTTATACGTTATACGTTATACGTTATACGTTATACGTTTTACGTTATACGTTATACGTTATACATTATACGTTATACGTTATACGTTATACGTTATACGTTATACGTTATACGTTACACGTTATTCGTAATACATTATACGTGATACGGTATACGTTGTACGTCATACGTTATACGTTATACGTTATACGTTATACGTTATACGTTATACGTTATACGTTATATAATACGTTATGCGTTATACGTTTTACGTTATTCGTTATACGTTATACGTTATACGTTACACGGTATACGTCATAGGTCATACGTTATACGTTATTCGTTGTGCGTTACACGTTATACGTTATACGTTATACGTTATACGTTATACGGTATACGATATACGTTATGCGTTTTACGTTATTCGTGATACGTTATACGTTATACGTTATACGTTATACGTTATACGTTATACGTTATACGTTATATGTAATACGTTATACGTTATACGTTATACGATATACGTGATACGTTATACGTTATACGTTATACGTCATAGGTTATACGTTATACGTTATTCGTTAGGCGTTATACGTTATACGTTATACGTTATACGTTATACGTTATACGTTATACGGTATACGATATACGTTATGCGTTATTTGTTATACGTTATACGTTATACGTTATACGTTATACGTAATACGTTATACGTTATACGTTATACGATATACGTGATACGTTATACGTTATACGTTATACGTCATAAGTTATACGTTATACGTTATTCGTTAGGCGTTATACGTTATACGTTATACGTTATACGTTATACGTTATACGTTATACGGTATACGATATACGTTATGCGTTATATGTTATACGTTATACGTTATACGTTATACGTCATAGGTTATACGTTATACGTTATTCGTTAGGCGTTATACGTTATACGTTATACGTTATACGTTATACGTTATACGGTATACGATATACGTTATGCGTTATACGTTTTACGTTATTCGTTTTACGTTATACGTTATACGTTATGCGTTATACGTTTTACGTTATTCGTTATACGTTATACGTTATACGTTATACGTTATACGTTATACGTTATACGTTATACGTTATACGTTATACGTAATACGTTATACGTTATACGTTATACGATATACGTGATACGTTATACGTTATACGTTATACGTAATACGTTATACGTTATACGTTATACGATATACGTGATACGTTATACGTTATACGTTATACGCCATAGGTTATACGTTATACGTTATTCGTTATGCGTTACACGTTATACGTTATACGTTATACGTTATACGTTATACGGTATACGATATACGTTATGCGTTTTACGTTATTCGTGATACGTTATACGTTATACGTTATACGTTATACGTTATACGTAATACGTTATACGTTATACGTTATACGATATACGTGATTCGTTATACGTTATACGTTATACGTCATAGGTTATACGTTATACGTTATTCGTTAGGCGTTATACGTTATACGTTATACGTTATACGTTATACGTTATACGTTATACGGTATACGATATACGTTATGCGTTATATGTTATACGTTATACGTTATACGTTATACGTTATACGTAATACGTTATACGTTATACGTTATACGTTATACGTTATACGTTATACGTTATACGTTATACGTTATACGTTATACGTTATACGTTATACGTTATACGTTATACGTTATACGTTATACGTTATACGTTATACGTTATACGTTATACGTTATACGTTATACGTTATACGTTATACGTTATACGTTATACGTTAGACGTTATACGTTATACGTTATACGTTATACGTTATACGTTATACGTTATACGTTATACGTCATACGTTATACGTTATACGTTATACGTTATACGTTATACGGTATACGATATACGTTATGCGTTATATGTTATACGTTATACGTTATACGTTATATGTTATACGTTATACGGTATACGATATGCGTTATACGTTTTACGTTATTCGAGATACGTTATACGTTATACGTTATACGTTATACGTCATAGGTTATACGTTATACGTTATTCGTTATGCGTTATACGTTATACGTTATACGTTATACGTTATACGTTATACGGTATACGATATACGTTATGCGTTTTACGTTATTCGTGATACGTTATACGTTAGACGTTATACGTTATACGTCATAGGTTATACGTTATACGTTATACGTTATACATTATACGTTATACGTTATACGTTATGCGTTATATGTTATACGATATACGTTATACGTTATACGTTATACGTTATACGTTATACGTTATACGGTATACGATATACGTTATGCGTTTTACGTTATTCGTGATACGTTATACGTTATACGTTATACGTTATACGTTATACGTTATACGTAATACGTTATACGTTATACGTTATACGTAATACGTTATACGTTATACGTTATACGATATACGTGATACGTTATACGTTATACGTTATACGTCATAGGTTATACGTTACACGTTATTCGTTAGGCGTTATACGTTATACGTTATACGTTGTACGTTATACGTTTTACGTTATACGTTATACGTTATACGTTATACGTTATACGTTATACGGTATACGATATACGTTATGCGTTATATGTTATACGTTATACGTTATACGATATACGTTATACGTTATACGTTATACGTTATACGTTATACGGTATACGATATACGTTATGCGTTTTACGTTATTCGTGATACGTTATACGTTATACGTTATACGTTATACGTCATAGGTTATACGTTATACGTTATACGTTATACATTATACGTTATACGTTATACGTTATACGTTATACGTTATACGTTATACGTTACACGTTATTCGTAATACATTATACGTGATACGGTATACGTTGTACGTTATACGTTATACGTTATACGTTATACGTTATACGTTATACGTTATACGTTATACGTTATACGTTATACGTTATACGTTATACGTTATACGTTATACGTTATACGTTATACGTTATACGTTATACGTTATACGTTATACGTTATACGTTATACGTTATACGTTATACGTTATACGTTATACGTTATACGTTATACGTTATACGTTATACGTTATACGTTACATGTTATACGTTCTACGTTATACGTTATACGTTACATGTTATACGTTCTACGTTATACGTTATACGTTATACGTTATACGTTATACGTTATACGTTATACGTTATACGATATACGTGATACGTTATACGTTATACGTTATACGCCATAGGTTATACGTTATACGTTATTCGTTATGCGTTACACGTTATACGTTATACGTTATACGTTATACGTTATACGGTATACGATATACGTTATGCGTTTTACGTTATTCGTGATACGTTATACGTTATACGTTATACGTTATACGTTATACGTAATACGTTATACGTTATACGTTATACGATATACGTGATTCGTTATACGTTATACGTTATACGTCATAGGTTATACGTTATACGTTATTCGTTAGGCGTTATACGTTATACGTTATACGTTATACGTTATTCGTTATACGTTATACGGTATACGATATACGTTATGCGTTATATGTTATACGTTATACGTTATACGTTATACGTTATACGTTATACGTTATACGTTATACGTTATACGTTATACGTTATACGTTATACGTTATACGTTATACGTTATACGTTATACGTTATACGTTATACGTTATACGTTATTCGTGATACGTTATACGTTAGACGTTATACGTTATACGTCATAGGTTATACGTTATACGTTATACGTTATACATTATACGTTATACGTTATACGTTATGCGTTATATGTTATACGATATACGTTATACGTTATACGTTATACGTTATACGTTATACGTTATACGGTATACGATATACGTTATGCGTTTTACGTTATTCGTGATACGTTATACGTTATACGTCATAGGTTATACGTTATACGTTATTCGTTAGGCGTTATACGTTATACGTTATACGTTATACGTTATACGTTATACGTTATACGTTATACGTTATACGTTATACGTTATACGTTATACGTTAGACGTTATACGTTATACGTTATACGTTATACGTTATACGTTATACGTTATACGTTATACGTCATACGTTATACGTTATACGTTATACGTTATACGTTATACGGTATACGATATACGTTATGCGTTATATGTTATACGTTATACGTTATACGTTATATGTTATACGTTATACGGTATACGATATGCGTTATACGTTTTACGTTATTCGAGATACGTTATACGTTATACGTTATACGTTATACGTTATACGGTATACGATATACGTTATGCGTTTTACGTTATTCGTGATACGTTATACGTTATACGTTATACGTTATACGTTATACGTAATACGTTATACGTTATACGTTATACGATATACGTGATTCGTTATACGTTATACGTTATACGTCATAGGTTATACGTTATACGTTATTCGTTAGGCGTTATACGTTATACGTTATACGTTATACGTTATACGTTATACGTTATACGTTATACGTTATACGTTATACGTTATACGTTATACGTTAGACGTTATACGTTATACGTTATACGTTATACGTTATACGTTATACGTTATACGTTATACGTCATACGTTATACGTTATACGTTATACGTTATACGTTATACGGTATACGATATACGTTATGCGTTATATGTTATACGTTATACGTTATACGTTATATGTTATACGTTATACGGTATACGATATGCGTTATACGTTTTACGTTATTCGAGATACGTTATACGTTATACGTTATACGTTATACGTTATACGTTATACGTTATACGTTATACGTTATACGTTATACGTTATACGTTATACGTTATACGTCATACGTTATACGTTATACGTTATTCGTTATACGTTATACGGTATACGATATACGTTATGCGTTATATGTTATACGTTATACGTTATACGTTATACGTTATACGTTATACGTTGTACGTTATAAGTTATACGTTATACGTTATACGTTATACGTTATACGTTATACGTTATACGTTATACGTTATACGTTATACGTTATACGTTATACGTTATACGTTATACGTTATACGTTATACGTTATACGTTATACGTTATACGTTATACGTCATACGTTATACGTTATACGTTATTCGTTATACGTTATACGGTATACGATATACGTTATGCGTTATATGTTATACGTTATACGTTATACGTTATACGTTATACGTTATACGTTATACGGTATACGATATACGTTATGCGTTTTTCGTTATTCGTGATACGTTATACGTTATACGTTATACGTTATACGTTATACGTTATACGTTATACGTAATACGTTATACGTTATACGTTATACGTAATACGTTATACGTTATACGTTATACGATATACGTGATATGTTATACGTTATACGTTATACGTCATAGGTTATACGTTACACGTTATTCGTTAGGCGTTATACGTTATACGTTATACGTTATACGTTATACGTTATACGTTATACGTTATACGTTATACGTTATACGTTATACGTTATACGTTACACGTTATTCGTAATACATTATACGTGATACGGTATACGTTGTACGTCATACGTTATACGTTATACGTTATACGTTATACGTTATACGTTATACGTTATATAATACGTTATGCGTTATACGTTTTACGTTATTCGTTATACGTTATACGTTATACGTTATACGGTATACGTCATAGGTTATACGTTATACGTTATTCGTTATGCGTTATACGTTATACGTTATACGTTATACGTTATACGTTATACGGTATACGATATACGTTATGCGTTTTACGTTATTCGTGATACGTTATACGTTAGACGTTATACGTTATACGTTATACGTTATACGTAATACGTTATACGTTATACGTTATACGATATACGTGATACGTTATACGTTATACGTTATACGTCATAGGTTATACGTTATACGTTATTCGTTAGGCGTTATACGTTATACGTTATACGTTATACGTTATACGTTATACGTTATACGTTATACGTTATACGTTATACGTCATAGGTTATACGTTATGCGTTATACGTTATACGTTATACGTTATACGTTATACGTTATACGTTACACGTCATACGTTATACGTAATACGTTATACGTTATACGTTATACGATATACGTTATACGTTATACGTCATAGGGTATACGTTATACGTTATTCGTTATGCGTTATACGTTATACGTTATACGTTATACGATATACGTTATGCGTTATATGTTATACGATATACGTTATACGTTATACGTTATACGTTATACGTTATACGTTACACGTTATTCGTAATACATTATACGTGATACGGTATACGTTGTACGTTATACGTTATACGTTATACGTTATACGTTATACGTTATACGTTTTACGTTATACGTTATACGTTATACGTTATACGTTATACGTTATACGTTATACGTTATACGTTATGCGTTACATGTTATACGTTCTACGTTATACGTTATACGTTACATGTTATACGTTCTACGTTATACGTTATACGTTATACGTTATACGTTATACGTTGTACGTTATAAGTTATACGTTATACGTTATACGTTATACGTTATACGTTATACGTTATACGTTATACGTTATACGTTATACGTTATACGTTATACGTTATACGTTATACGTTATACGTTATACGTTATACGTTATACGTTATACGTCATACGTTATACGTTATACGTTATTCGTTATACGTTATACGGTATACGATATACGTTATGCGTTATATGTTATACGTTATACGTTATACGTTATACGTTATACGTTATACGTTATATGTTATACGTTATACGGTATACGATATACGTTATGCGTTTTACGTTATTCGTGATACGTTATACGTTATACGTTATACGTTATACGTTATACGTTATACGTTTTACGTTATACGTTATACGTAATACGTTATACGTTATACATTATACGTTATACGTTATACGTTATACGTTATACGGTATACGATATACGTTATGCGTTATATGTTATACGATATACGTTATACGTTATACGTTATACGTTATACGTTATACGTTATACATTATACGTTATACGTTAAACGTTATACGTTATACGGTATACGATATACGTTATGCGTTATATGTTATACGATATACGTTATACGTTATACGTTATACGTTATACGTAATACGTTATACGTTATACGGTATACGTTATACGTTATACGTTATACGTTATACGTTATACGTTATACGTTATACGTTATACGTTATACGTTATGCGTTACATGTTATACGTTCTACGTTATACGTTATACGTTATATGTTATACGTTCTACGTTATACGTTATACGTTATACGTTATACGTTATACGTTATACGTTGTACGTTATAAGTTATACGTTATACGTTATACGTTATACGTTATACGTTATACGTTATACGTTATACGTTATACGTTATACGTTATACGTTATACGTTATACGGTATACGATATACGTTATTCGTTTTACGTTATTCGTGATACGTTATACGTTATACGTAATACGTTATACGTTATACGTTATACGTAATACGTTATACGTTATACGTTATACGATATACGTTATACGTTATACGTTATACGTTATACGTCATAGGTTATACGTTATACGTTATTCGTTAGGCGTTATACGTTATACGTTATACGTTATACGTTATACGTTATACGTTATACGGTATACGATATACGTTATGCATTATATGTTATACGATATACGTTATACGTTATACGTTATACGTTATACGTTATACGTTATACGTTACACGTTATTCGTAATACATTATACGTGATACGGTATACGTTGTACGTTATACGTTATACGTTATACGTTATACGTTATACGTTATACGTTATACGTTATACGTTATACGTTATACGTTATACGTTATACGTTATACGTTATACGTTATACGTTATACGTTATACGTTATACGTTATACGTTATACGTTATACGTTACATGTTATACGTTCTACGTTATACGTTATACGTTATACGTTATACGTTATACGTTATACGTTATACGTTATACGTTATACGTTATACGTTATACGTTATACGTTATACGTTATACGTTATACGTTATACGTTATACGTTATACGTTATACGTTATACGTTAGACGTTATACGTTATACGTTATACGTTATACGATATACGTGATACGTTATACGTTATACGTTATACGTCATAGGTCATACGTTACACGTTATTCGTTAGGCGTTATGCGTTATACGTTATACGTTATACGTTATACGTTATACGTTATACGTTATGCGTTATACGTTTTACGTTATACGTTATACGTTATACATTGTACGTTATACGTTATACGTTATACCTTATACGTTATACGTTATACGTTATACGTTATACGGTATACGATATACGTAATACGTTATACGTTATACGTTATACGATATACCTTATACGTTATACGTTATACGTTAAACGTTATACGTTATACGTTATACGTTATACGCTATACGTTATACGTTATACGTTATACGTTATACGTTATACGTTATACGTTATACGTTATACGTCATAGGTTATACGTTATACGTTATTCGTTAGGCGTTATACGTTATACGTTATACGTTATACGTTATAGGTTATACGTTATACGGTATACGATATACGTTATGCGTTATACGTTTTACGTTA
The DNA here is from genome assembly GCF_051014685.1 of Ptiloglossa arizonensis. NCBI lineage: Eukaryota > Metazoa > Arthropoda > Insecta > Hymenoptera > Colletidae > Ptiloglossa > Ptiloglossa arizonensis. The sequence continues at coordinate 138,969 of NW_027478804.1, forward strand.
TTCGTTTTACGTTATACGTTATACGTTATGCGTTATACGTTTTACGTTATTCGTTATACGTTATACGTTATACGTTATACGTAATACGTTATACGTTATACGTTATACGTTATACGTTATACGTTATACGTTATACGTTATACGTTATACGTTATACGTAATACGTTATACGTTATACGTTAAACGTTATACGTTATACGTTATACGTTATACGCTATACGTTATACGTTATACGTTATACGTTATACGTTATACGTTATACGTTTTACGTTATACGTTATACGTTATACATTATACGTTATACGTTATACGTTATACGTTATACGTTATACGTTATACGTTATACGTTACACGTTATTCGTAATACATTATACGTGATACGGTATACGTTGTACGTCATACGTTATACGTTATACGTTATACGTTATACGTTATACGTTATACGTTATACGTTACATGTAATACGTTATACGTTATACGTTATACGATATACGTGATACGTTATACGTTATACGTTATACGTCATAGGTTATACGTTATACGTTATTCGTTAGGCGTTATACGTTATACGTTATACGTTATACGTTATACGTTATACGTTATACGGTATACGATATACGTTATGCGTTATATATTATACGTTATACGTTATACCTTATACGTTATACGTTATACGTTATACGTCATAGGTTATACGTTATACGTTATTCGTTAGGCGTTATACGTTATACGTTATACGTTATACGTTATACGTTATACGGTATACGATATACGTTATGCGTTATACGTTTTACGTTATTCGTTTTACGTTATACGTTATACGTTATGCGTTATACGTTTTACGTTATTCGTTATACGTTATACGTTATACGTTATACGTTATACGATATACGTTATACGATATACGTGATACGTTATACGTTATACGTTATACGTCATAGGTTATACGTTATACGTTATTCGTTAGGCGTTATACGTTATACGTTATACGTTATACGTTATACGTTATACGTTATACGGTATACGATATACGTTATGCGTTATATGTTATACGTTATACGTTATACGTTATACGTTATACGTTATACGTAATACGTTTTCGTTATACGTTATACGTTATACGTTATACGTTATACGTTATACGTTATTCGGTATACGATATACGTTATGCGTTATATGTTATACGTTATACGTTATACGTTATACGTTATACGTAATACGTTATACGTTATACGTTATACGATATACGTGATACGTTATACGTTATACGTTATACGTCATAAGTTATACGTTATACGTTATTCGTTAGGCGTTATACGTTATACGTTATACGTTATACGTTATACGTTATACGTTATACGTTATACGGTATACGATATACGTTATGCGTTATATGTTATACGTTATACGTTATACGTTATACGTCATAGGTTATACGTTATACGTTATTCGTTAGGCGTTATACGTTATACGTTATACGTTATACGTTATACGTTATACGGTATTCGATATACGTTATGCGTTATACGTTTTACGTTATTCGTTTTACGTTATACGTTATACGTTATGCGTTATACGTTTTACGTTATTCGTTATACGTTATACGTTATACGTTATACGTTATACGTTATACGTTATACGTTATACGTAATACGTTATACGTTATACGTTATACGATATACGTGATACGTTATACGTTATACGTAATACGTTATACGCTATACGTTATACGATATACGTGATACGTTATACGTTATACGTTATACGCCATAGGTTATACGTTATACGTTATTCGTTATGCGTTACACGTTATACGTTATACGTTATACGTTATACGTTATACGGTATACGATATACGTTATGCGTTTTACGTTATTCGTGATACGTTATACGTTATACGGTATACGATATACGTTATGCGTTATATGTTATACGTTATACGTTATACGTTATACGTTATACGTTATACGTTATACGTTATACGTTACATGTAATACGTTATACGTTATACGTTATACGATATACGTGATACGTTATACGTTATACGTTATACGTCATAGGTTATACGTTATACGTTATTCGTTAGGCGTTATACGTTATACGTTATACGTTATACGTTATACGTTATACGTTATACGTTATACGGTATACGATATACGTTATGCGTTATATGTTATACGTTATACGTTATACGTTATACGTCATAGGTTATACGTTATACGGTATACGATATACGTTATGCGTTATATGTTATACGTTATACGTTATACGTTATACGTCATAGGTTATACGTTATACGTTATACGTTATACGTTATACGTTATACGATATACGTGATACGTTATACGTTATACGTTATACGTCATAGGTTATACGTTATACGTTATTCGTTAGGCGTTATACGTTATACGTTATACGTTATACGTTATACGTTATACGTTATACGGTATACGATATACGTTATGCGTTATATGTTATACGTTATACGTTATACGTTATACGTTATACGTAATACGTTTTCGTTATACGTTATACGTTATACGTTATACGTTATACGTTATACGTTATTCGGTATACGATATACGTTATGCGTTATATGTTATACGTTATACGTTATACGTTATACGTTATACGTAATACGTTATACGTTATACGTTATACGATATACGTGATACGTTATACGTTATACGTTATACGTCATAAGTTATACGTTATACGTTATTCGTTAGGCGTTATACGTTATACGTTATACGTTATACGTTATACGTTATACGTTATACGTTATACGGTATACGATATACGTTATGCGTTATATGTTATACGTTATACGTTATACGTTATACGTCATAGGTTATACGTTATACGTTATTCGTTAGGCGTTATACGTTATACGTTATACGTTATACGTTATACGTTATACGGTATTCGATATACGTTATGCGTTATACGTTTTACGTTATTCGTTTTACGTTATACGTTATACGTTATGCGTTATACGTTTTACGTTATTCGTTATACGTTATACGTTATACGTTATACGTTATACGTTGTACGTTATACGTTATACGTAATACGTTATACGTTATACGTTATACGATATACGTGATACGTTATACGTTATACGTAATACGTTATACGCTATACGTTATACGATATACGTGATACGTTATACGTTATACGTTATACGCCATAGGTTATACGTTATACGTTATTCGTTATGCGTTACACGTTATACGTTATACGTTATACGTTATACGTTATACGGTATACGATATACGTTATGCGTTTTACGTTATTCGTGATACGTTATACGTTATACGTTATACGTTATACGTTATACGTTATACGTTATACGTAATACCTTATACGTTATACGTTATACGATATACGTGATACGTTATACGTTATACGTTATACGTCATAGGTTATACGTTATACGTTATTCGTTAGGCGTTATACGTTATACGTTATACGTTATACGTTATACGTTATACGTTATACGGTATACGATATACGTTATGCGTTATATGTTATACGTTATACGTTATACGTTATACGTTATACGTAATACGTTTTCGTTATACGTTATACGTTATACGTTATACGTTATACGTTATACGTTATACGTTATACGTTATACGTTATACGTTATACGTTATACGTTATACGTTATACGTTATACGTTATACGTTATACGTTATACGTTATACGTTATACGTTATACGTTATACGTTATACGTTAGACGTTATACGTTATACGTTATACGTTATACGTTATACGTTATACGTTATACGTTATACGTCATACGTTATACGTTATACGTTATACGTTATACGTTATAGGTTGTACGGCATACGATATACGTTATGCGTTATATTTTATACGTTATACGTTATACGTTATATGTTATACGTTATACGGTATACGATATACGTTATACGTTTTACGTTATTCGAGGTACGTTATACGTTATACGTTATACGTTATACGTCATAGGTTATACGTTATACGTTATTCGTTATGCGTTATACGTTATACGTTATACGTTATACGTTATACGTTATACGTTATGCGTTATATGTTATACGATATACGTTATACGTTATACGTTATACGTTATACGTTATACGTTATACGGTATACGATATACGTTATGCGTTTTACGTTATTCGTGATACGTTATACGTTATACGTTATACGTTATACGTTATACGTTATACGTTATACGTTATACGTTATACGTTATACGTTATACGTCATACGTTATACGTTATACGTTATACGTTAGACGTTATACGTTATACGTCATAGGTTATACGTTATACGTTATTCGTTAGGCGTTATACGTTATACGTTATACGTTATACGTTATACGTTATACGTTATACGTTATACGTCATACGTTATACGGTATACGATATACGTAATACGTTATACGTTATACGTTATACGATATACGTTATACGTTATACGTTATACGTTATACGTCATAGGTTATACGTTATACGTTATTCGTTAGGCGTTATACGTTATACGTTATACGTTATACGTTATACGTTATACGGTATACGATATACGTTATGCGTTATATGTTATACGATATACGTTATACGTTATACGTTATACGTTATACGTTATACGTCATACGTTATACGTTATGCGTTATACGTTATACGTTATGCGTTATACGTTATACGTTATACGTTATACGTTATACGTTATACGTTATACGTTATACGTTATACGTTATACGTTATACCTTATACGTTATACGTTATACGTTATACGTTATACGTTAAACGTTATACGTTATACGTTATACGTTATAGGTTATACGTTATACGTTATAGGTTATACGTTATACGTTATACGTTATACTTTATACGTTATACGTTATACGTTATACGTTATACGTTATACGTTATATGTTATACGTTATACGTTATACGTTATGCGTTATACGTTATACGTTTTACGATATACGTTATAAATACGTTATACGTTCTACGTTATACGTTTTACGTTACACGTTATACGTTACACGTTATACGTTACACGTTATACGCTATACGTTATACGTTATACGTTATACGTTATACGTTATACGTTATACGTTATACGTTTTACGTTATACGTTATACGTTATACGTTATACGTTATACGTTATGCGTTATACGTTTTACGTTATTCGTTATACGTTATACGTTATACGTTATACGTTATACGTTATACGTTATACGTTATACGTTATACGTTATACGTTATACGTTATACGTTATAGGTTATACGTTATACGTTATACGTTATACGTTATACGTTATATAATACGTTATGCGTTATACGTTTTACGTTATTCGTTATACGTTATACGTTATACGTTATACGTCATACGTCATAGGTTATACGTTATACGTTATTCGTTAGGCGTTATACGTTATACGTTATACGTTATACGTTATACGTTATACGGTATACGATATACGTTATGCGTTATACGTTTTACGTTATTCGTTATACGTTTTACGTTATACGTTATACGTTATACGTTATACGTTATACGTTATACGTTATAGGTTATACGTTATACGTTATGCGTTATACGTTTTACGTTATTCGTTATACGTTATACGTTATACGTTATACGTTATACGTTATACGTTATACGTTATACGTTATACGTTATACGTTATACGTTATACGTTATAGGTTATACGTTATACGTTATACGTTATACGTTATACGTTATACGTTATACGTTATACGTTATACGTTATACGTTATACGTTATACGTTATACGCTATACGTTATACGTTATACGTTATACGTTATACGTTATACGTTATACGTTTTACGTTATACGTTATACGTTATACGTTATACGTTATACGTTATACGTTATACGTTATACGTTATACGTTATACGTTATACGTTATACGTTATACGTTATACGTTATACGTTACACGTTATTCGTAATACATTATACGTGATACGGTATACGTTATACGTTATACGTTATACGTTATACGTTATACGTTATACGTTATATAATACGTTATGCGTTATACGTTTTACGTTATTCGTTATATGTTATACGTTATACGTTATACGTTATACGTCATAGGTTATACGTTATACGTTATTCGTTATGCGTTATACGTTATACGTTATACGTTATACGTTATACGTTATACGTTATACGTTATACGTTATACGTTATACGGTATACGATATACGTTATGCGTTTTACGTTATTCGTGATACGTTATACGTTATACGTTATACGTTATACGTTATACGTTATACGTTATACGTTATACGTTATACGTAATACGTTATACGTTATACGTTATACGATATACGTGATACGTTATACGTTATACGTTATACGTTATACGTCATAGGTTATACGTTATACGTTATTCGTTAGGCGTTATACGTTATACGTTATACGTTATACGTTATACGTTATACGTTATACGTTATACGGTATACGATATACGTTATGCGTTATATGTTATACGTTATACGTTATACGTTATACGTTATACGTTATACGTTATACGTTATACGTTATACGTTATACGGTATACGATATACGTTATGCGTTTTACGTTATTCGTGATACGTTATACGTTATACGTTATACGTTATACGTTATACGTTATACGTTATACGTTATACGTAATACGTTACACGTTATACGTTACACGTTATTCGTAATACATTATACGTGATACGGTATACGTTATACGCTATACGTTATACGGTGTACGATATACGTTATGCGTTTTACGTTATTCGTGATACGTTATACGTTATACGTTATACGTTATACGTTATACGTTATACGTTATACGTAATACGTTATACGTTATACGTTATACGATATACGTTATACGTTAAACGTTATACGTTATACGTTATACGTTATACGTTATACGTTATACGTTATACGTTATACGTTATACGTTATACTTTATACGTTATACGTTATACGTTATACGTTATACGTTATACGTTTTGCGTTATACGTTATATGTAATATGTAATGCGTCATACGTTTTACGTTATTCGTTATACGTTTTTCGTTACAAGTTATACGTTATACGTCATACGTTATAAGTTATACGTCATAAGTTATACGATACACGTTATACGTTATACGAAATATGTAATACGTAATACGTTTTACGTCATTCGTTATACGTTCTTCGTTACACGTTATACGTTATACGTTATGCGTTATACGTTTTACGTTATTCGTGATACGTTATACGTTATACGTTATACGTTATACGTTATACGTTATACGTTATACGTTATACGGTATACGTTATACATTATACGTTATACGTTATACGTTATACGTTATACGTTATACGTTATACGTTTTACGATATACGTTATACGTTATACGTTATACGTTATACGTTATACGTTATACGTTATACGTTATACGTTATACGTAATACGTTATACGTTATACGTTATACGATATACGTTATACGTTATACGTTATACGTTATGCGTTATACGTTTTACGTTATACGTTATACGTTATACGTTATACGTTATACGTTTTACGATATACGTTATACGTTATACGTTATACGTTATACGTTATACGTAATACGTTATACGTTATACGTTATACGATATACGTTATACGTTATACGTTATACGTTATACGTTATACGTTATACGTTTTACGTTATACGGTATACGATATACGTTATGCGTTATACGTTTTACGTTATTCGTTATACGTTATACGTTATACGTTATACGTTATACGTTATACGTTATACGTTATACGTTATACGTTATACGTTATACGTTATACGTTATACCTTATACGTTATACGTTATACGTTATACGTTATACGTTATACCTTATACGTTATACGTTATACGTTATACGTTATACGTTATACGTTATACGTTATACGTTATACGTTATACGTTATACGTTATGCGTTATACGTTTTACGTTATACGTTATACGTTATACGTTATACATTGTACGTTATACGTTATACGTTATACCTTATACGTTATACGTTATACGTTATACGTTATACGGTATACGTTATACGTTATGCGTTATACGTTTTACGTTATACGTTATACGTTATACGTTATACGTTATACGTTTTACGGTATACGTTATACGTTATACGTTATACGTTATACGTAATACGTTATACGTTATACGTTATACGATATACGTTATACGTTATACGCTATACGTTATACGTTATACGTTATACGTTTTACGTTATACGGTATACGATATACGTTATGCGTTATACGTTTTACGTTATTCGTTATACGTTATACGTTATACGTTATGCGTTATACGTTTTACGTTATACGTTATACGGTATACGTTATACATTATACGTTATACGTTATACGTTATACGTTATACGTTATACGTTATACGTTTTACGATATACGTTATACGTTATACGTTATACGTTATACGTTATACGTTATACGTTATACGCTATACGTTATACGTGATACGTTATACGTTATACGTTATACGTTATACGTTATACGTTATACGTTATACGTCATACGTTATACGTTATACGTTATACGTTATACGTTATACGTTATACGTTATACGTTATACGTTATACGTTATACGTTATACGTTATACTTTATACGTTATACGTTATACGTCATAGGTTATACGTTATGCGTTATACGTTATACGTTATACGTCATACGTTATACGTTATACGTTACACGTCATACGTTATACGTAATACGTTATACGTTATACGTTATACGATATACGTTATACGTTATACGTCATAGGGTATACGTTATACGTTATTCGTTATGCGTTATACGTTATACGTTATACGTTATACGTTATACGTTATACGTTTTACGTTACACGTTATACGTTACACGTTATACGTACACGTTATTCGTAATACATTATACGTGATACGGTATACGTTATACGCTATACGTTATACGGTGTACGATATACGTTATGCGTTTTACGTTATTCGTGATACGTTATACGTTATACGTTATACGTTATACGTTATACGTTATTCGTTATACGTTATACGTTATACGTTATGCGTTATACGTTTTACGTTATTCGTTATACGTTATACGTTATACGTTATACGTTATACGTTATACGTTATACGTTATACGTTATACGTTATACGTTATACGTTATACGTTATACGTTATTCGTTAGGCGTTATACGTTATACGTTATACGTTATACGTTATACGTTATACGTTATACGTTATACGTTATACGTTATACGGTATACGATATACGTTATGCGTTATATGTTATACGTTATACGTTATACGTTATACGTTATACGTTATACGTTATACGTTATACGGTATACGATATACGTTATGCGTTTTACGTTATTCGTGATACGTTATACGTTATACGTTATACGTTATACGTTATACGTTATACGTTATACGTTATACGTTATAGGTTATACGTTATACGTTATACGTTATACGTTATACGTTATACGTTATACGTTATACGTCATACGTTATACGTTATACGTTATACGTTATACGCTATACGTTATACGTTATACGTTATACGTTATACGTTATACGTTATACGTTATACGTTTTACGTTATACGTTATACGTTATACGTTATACGTTATACGTTATACGTTATACGTTATACGTTATACGTTATACGTTACACGTTATTCGTAATACATTATACGTGATACGGTATACGTTATACGTTATACGTTATACGTTATACGTTATACGTTATATAATACGTTATGCGTTATACGTTTTACGTTATTCGTTATACGTTATACGTTATACGTTATACGTTATACGTCATAGGTTATACGTTATACGTTATTCGTTATGCGTTATACGTTATACGTTATACGTTATACGTTATACGTTATACGTTATACGGTATACGATATACGTTATGCGTTTTACGTTATTCGTGATACGTTATACGTTATACGTTATACGTTATACGTTATACGTTATACGTTATACGTTATACGTAATACGTTATACGTTATACGTTATACGATATACGTGATACGTTATACGTTATACGTTATGCGTTATATGTTATACGTTATACGTTATACGTTATACGTTATACGTTATACGTTATACGTTATACGGTATACGATATACGTTATGCGTTTTACGTTATTCGTGATACGTTATACGTTATACGTTATACGTTATACGTTATACGTTATACGTTATACGTAATACGTTACACGTTGTACGTTACACGTTATTCGTATTACATTATACGTGATACGGTATACGTTATACGCTATACGTTATACGGTGTACGATATACGTTATGCGTTTTACGTTATTCGTGATACGTTATACGTTATACGTTATACGTTATACGTTATACGTTATACGTTATACGTTATACGTAATACGTTATACGTTATACGTTATACGATATACGTTATACGTTATACGTTATACGTTATACGTTATACGTTAAACGTTATACGTTATACGTTATACGTTATACGTTATACGTTATACGTTATACGTTATACGTTATACGTTATACGTTATACGTTATACGTTATACGTTATACGTTATACGTTATACGTTATACGTTATACGTTATACGTTATACGTTATACGTTATACGTTATACGTTATACGTTATACGTTATACGTTATACGTTATACGTCATAGGTTATACGTTATGCGTTATACGTTATACGTTATACGTTATACGTTATACGTTATACGTTAAACGTTATACGTTATACGTTATACGTTATACGTTATACGTTATACGTTATACGTTATACGTTATACGTTATACTTTATACGTTATACGTTATACGTTATACGTTATACGTTATACGTTATACGTTTTGCGTTATACGTTATATGTAATATGTAATGCGTCAAACGTTTTACGTTATTCGTTATACGTTTTTCGTTACAAGTTATACGTTATACGTCATACGTTATAAGTTATACGTCATAAGTTATACGATACACGTTATACGTTATACGAAATATGTAATACGTAATACGTTTTACGTCATTCGTTATACGTTCTTCGTTACACGTTATACGTTATACGTTATGCGTTATACGTTTTACGTTATTCGTGATACGTTATACGTTATACGTTATACGTTATACGTTATACGTTATACGTTATACGTTATACGGTATACGTTATACATTATACGTTATACGTTATACGTTTTACGTTATACGTTATACGTTATACGTTTTACGATATACGTTATACGTTATACGTTATACGTTATACGTTATACGTTATACGTTATACGTTATACGTTACACGTTATACGTTATACTTTATACGTTATACGTTATACGTTATACGTTATACGTTAAACGTTATACGTTATACGTTATACGTTATACGTTATACGTTATACGTTATACGTTATACGTTATACGTTATACGTTACATGTTATACGTTCTACGTTATACGTTATAAGTTACATGTTATACGTTCTACGTTATACGTTATACGTTATACGTTATACGTTATACGTTATACGTTATACGTTATACGTTATACGTTATACATTATACGTTATACGTTATACGTTATACGTTATACGTTATACGTCATACGTTATACGTTATGCGTTATACGTTATACGTTATACGTTATACGTTATACGTTATACGTTATACGTTATACGTTATACGTTATACGTTATACGTTATACGTTATACGTTATACCTTATACGTTATACGTTATACGTTATACGTTATACGTTATACGTTATACGTTATACGTTATACGTTATACGTTATGCGTTATACGTTTTACGTTATACGTTATACGTTATACATTGTACGTTATACGTTATACGTTATACCTTATACGTTATACGTTATACGTTATACGTTATATGGTATACGTTATACGTTATGCGTTATACGTTTTACGTTATACGTTATACGTTATACGTTATACGTTATACGTTTTACGATATACGTTATACGTTATACGTTATACGCTATAGGTTATACGTTATACGTTATACGTTATACGTTATACGTTATACGTTTTACATTATACGGTATACGATATACGTTATGCGTTATACGTTTTACGTTATTCGTTATACGTTATACGTTATACGTTATGCGTTACACGTTTTACGTTATACGTTATACGGTATACGTTATACATTATACGTTATACGTTATACGTTATACGTTATACGTTATACGTTATACGTTTTACGATATACGTTATACGTTATACGTTATACGTTATACGTTATACGTTATACGTTATACGTTATACGTTATACGTTTTACGAGATACGTTATACGTTATACGTTATACGTTATACGTTATACTTTATACGTTATACGTTATACGTCATAGGTTATACGTTATGCGTTATACGTTATACGTTATACGTCATACGTTATACGTTATACGTTACACGTCATACGTTATACGTAATACGTTATACGTTATACGTTATACGATATACGTTATACGTTATACGTCATAGGGTATACGTTATACGTTATTCGTTATGCGTTATACGTTATACGTTATACGTTATACGTTATACGTTATACGTTTTACGTTACACGTTATACGTTACACGTTATACGTTACACGTTATTCGTAATACATTATACGTGATACGGTATACGTTATACGCTATACGTTATACGGTGTACGATATACGTTATGCGTTTTACGTTATTCGTGATACGTTATACGTTATACGTTATACGTTATACGTTATACGTTATACGTTATACGTAATACGTTATACGTTATACGTTATACGATATACGTTATACGTTATACGTTATACGTTATACGTCATAGGTTATACGTTATACGTTATTCGTTAGGCGATATACGTTATACGTTATACGTTATACGTTATACGTTATACGGTATACGATATACGTTATGCGTTATACGTTTTACGTTATTCGTTATACGTTATACGTTATACGTTATGCGTTATACGTTTTACGTTATTCGTTATACGTTATACGTTATACGTTATACGTTATACGTTATACGCTATACGTTATACGTTATACGTTATACGTTATTCGTTAGGCGTTATACGTTATACGTTATACGCTATACGTTATACGTTATACGTTATACGTTATACGTTATACGGTATACGATATACGTTATGCGTTGTATGTTATACGTTATACGTTATACGTTATACGTTATACGTTATACGTTATACGGTATACGATATACGTTATGCGTTTTACGTTATTCGTGATACGTTGTACGTTATACGTTATACGTTATACGATATGCGTTATACGTAATACGTTATACGTTATACGTTATACGATATACGTGATACGTTATACGTTATACGTTATACGTCATAGGTTATACGTTATACGTTATTCGTTAGGCGTTATACGTTATACGTTATACGTTATACGTTATACGTCATACGTTATACGGTATACGATATACGTTATGCGTTATATGTTATACGTTATACGTTATACGTTATACGTTATAGGTTATACGTTATACGTTATTCGTTATGCGTTATACGTTATACGTTATACGTTATACGTCATACGTTATACGGTATACGATATACGTTATGCGTTTTACGTTATTCGTGATACGTTATACGTTATACGTTATACGTTATTCGTTATACGTTATACGTAATACGTTATACGTTATACGTTATACGATATACGTTATACGTTATACGTTATACGTTATACGTCATAGGTTATACGTTATACGTTATTCGTTAGGCGTTATACGTTATACGTTATACGTTATACGTTATACGTTATACGTTATACGTTATACGTTATACGTAATACGTTATACGTTATACGTTATACGATATACGTTATACGTTATACGTTATACGTTATACGTTATACGTTAAACGTTATACGTTATACGTTATACGTTATACGTTATACGTTATACGTTATACGTTATACGTTATACGTTATACGTTATACGTTATACGTTATACGTTATACGTTATACGTTATACGTTATACGTTATACGTTATACGTTATACGTTATACGTTATACGTTATACGTTATACGTTATACGTTATACTTTATACGTTATACGTTATACGTTATACGTTATACGTTATACGTTAAACGTTATACGTTATACGTTATACGCTATACGTTATACGTTATACGTTATACGTTATACGTTATACGTTATACGTTATACTTTATACGTTATACGTTATACGTTATACGTTATACGTTAAACGTTATACGTTATACGTTATACGTTATACGTTATACGTTATACGTTATACGTTATACGTTATACGTTATACGTTATACGTTATACGTTATACGTTATACGTTATACGTTATACGTTATAATTTATACGTTATACGTTATACGTTATACGTTATACGTCATAGGTTATACGTTATGCGTTATACGTTATACGTTATACGTTATACGTTATACGTTATACGTTACACGTCATACGTTACACGTAATACGTTATACGTTATACGTTATACGATATACGTTATACGTTATACGTCATAGGGTATACGTTATACGTTATACGTTATACGTTATACGTTATACGTTATACGTTATACGTTATACGTTATACGTTATACGTTATACGTTATACGTTATACGTTATACGTTATACGTTATACGTTATACGTTATACGTTATACGTTATACGTTATACGTTATACGTTATACGTTATACGTTATACGTTATACGTTCGACGTTATACGTTATACGTTATACGTTATACGATATACGTGATACGTTATACGTTATACGTTAAACGTCATAGGTCATACGTTACACGTTATTCGTTAGGCGTTATGCGTTATACGTTATACGTTATACGTTATACGTTATACGTTATACGTTATGCGTTATACGTTTTACGTTATACGTTATACGTTATACATTGTACGTTATACCTTATACGTTATACCTTATACGTTATACGTTATACGTTATACGTTATACGGTATACGATATACGTAATACGTTATACGTTATACGTTATACGATATACGTTATACGTTATACGTTATACGTTAAACGTTATACGTTATACGTTATACGTTATACGCTATACGTTATACGTTATACGTTATACGTTATACGTTATACGTTATACGTTATACGTTATACGTCATAGGTTATACGTTATACGTTATTCGTTAGGCGTTATACGTTATACGTTATACGTTATACGTTATACGTTATACGTTATACGGTATACGATATACGTCATGCGTTGTACGTTTTACGTTATTCGTTTTACGTTATACGTTATACGTTATGCGTTATACGTTTTACGTTATTCGATATACGTTATACGTTATACGTTATACGTAATACGTTATACGTTATACGTTATACGTTATACGTTATACGTTATACGTTATACGTTATACGTTATACGTTATACGTAATACGTTATACGTTATACGTTAAACGTTATACGTTATAAGTTATACGTTATACGCTATACGTTATACGTTATACGTTATACGTTATACGTTATACGTTATACGTTTTACGTTATACGTTATACGTTATACATTATACGTTATACGTTATACGTTATACGTTATACGTTATACGTTATACGTTATACGTTACACGTTATTCGTAATACATTATACGTGATACGGTATACGTTGTACGTCATACGTTATACGTTATACGTTCTACGATATACGTTATACGTTATACGTTATACGTTATATAATACGTTATGCGTTATACGTTTTACGTTATTCGTTATACGTTATACGTTATACGTTACACGGTATACGTCATAGGTTATACGTTATACGTTATTCGTTATGCGTTACACGTTATACGTTATACGTTATACGTTATACGTTATACGTTATACGGTATACGATATACGTTATGCGTTTTACGTTATTCGTGATACGTTATACGTTATACGTTATACGTTATACGTTATACGTTATACGTTATATGTAATACGTTATACGTTATACGTTATACGATATACGTGATACGTTATACGTTATACGTTATACGTCATAGGTTATACGTTATACGTTATTCGTTAGGCGTTATACGTTATACGTTATACGTTATACGTTATACGTTATACGTTATACGGTATACGATATACGTTATGCGTTATATGTTATACGTTATACGTTATACGTTATACGTTATACGTAATACGTTATACGTTATACGTTATACGATATACGTTATACGTTATACGTCATACGTTATACGTTATGCGTTATACGTTATACGTTATACGTTATACGTTATACGTTATACATTGTACGTTATACGTTATACGTTATACCTTATACGTTATACGTTATACGTTATACGTTATACGGTATACGTTATACGTTATACGTTATACGTTATACTTTATACGTTATACGTTATACGTTATACGTTATACGTTATACGTTATACGTTATACGTTATACGTTATACGTTATACGTTATACGTTATACGGTATACGATATACGTTATGCGTTATATGTTATACGTTATACGTTATACGTTATACGTTATACGTCATAGGTTATACGTTATACGTTATTCGTTATTCGTTATGCGTTACACGTTATACGTTATACGTTATACGTTATACGTTATACGGTATACGATATACGTTATGCGTTTTACGTTATTCGTGATACGTTATACGTTATACGTTATACGTTATACGTTATACGTTATACGTAATACGTTATACGTTATACGTTATACGATATACGTGATACGTTATACGTTATACGTTATTCGTCATAGGTTATACGTTATACGTTATTCGTTAGGCGTTATACGTTATACGTTATACGTTATACGTTATACGTTATACGTTATACGGTATACGATATACGTTATGCGTTATACGTTATACGTTATGCGTTATATGTTATACGATATACGTTATACGTTATACGTTATACGTTATACGTTATACGGTATACGTTATACGTTATACGTTATGCGTTATATGTTATACGATATACGTTATACGTTATACGTTATACGTTATACGTTATACGGTATACGATATACGTTATGCGTTTTACGTTATTCGTGATACGTTATACGTTATACGTTATACGTTATACGTTATACTTTATACGTAATACGTTATACGTTATACGTTATACGTAATACGTTATACGTTATACGTTATACGATATACGTGATACGTTATACGTTATACGTTATACGTCATAGGTTATACGTTACACGTTATTCGTTAGGCGTTATACGTTATACGTTATACGTTATACGTTATACGTTTTACGTTATACGTTATACGTTATACGTTATACGTTATACGTTATACGGTATACGATATACGTTATGCGTTATATGTTATACGTTATACGTTATACGTTATACGTTATACGTTATACGTTATACGTTATACGTTATACGGTATACGATATACGTTATGCGTTTTACGTTATTCGTGATACGTTATACGTTATACGTTATACGTTATACGTCATAGGTTATACGTTATACGTTATACGTTATACATTATACGTTATACGTCATACGTTATACGTTATACGTTATACGTTATACGTTACACGTTATTCGTAATACATTATACGTGATACGGTATACGTTGTACGTTATACGTTATACGTTATACGTTATACGTTATACGTTATACGTTATACGTTATACGTTATACGTTATACGTTATACGTTATACGTTATACGTTATACGTTATACGTTATACGTTATACGTTATACGTTATACGTTATACGTTATACGTTATACGTTATACGTTACATGTTATACGTTCTACGTTCTACGTTATACGTTATACGTTACATGTTATACGTTCTACGTTATACGTTATACGTTATACGTTATACGTTATACGTTGTACGTTATAAGTTATACGTTATACGTTATACGTTATACGTTATACGTTATACGTTATACGTTATACGTTATACGTTATACGTTATACGTTATACGTTATACGTTATACGTTATACGTTATACGTTATACGTTATACGTTATACGTTATACGTCATACGTTATACGTTATACGTTATTCGTTATACGTTATACGGTATACGATATACGTTATGCGTTATATGTTATACGTTATACGTTATACGTTATACGTTATACGTTATACGTTATACGGTATGCGATATACGTTATGCGTTTTTCGTTATTCGTGATACGTTATACGTTATACGTTATACGTTATACGTTATACGTTATACGTAATACGTTATACGTTATACGTTATACGTAATACGTTATACGTTATACGTTATACGATATACGTGATATGTTATACGTTATACGTTATACGTCATAGGTTATACGTTACACGTTATTCGTTAGGCGTTATACGTTATACGTTATACGTCATAGGTTATACGTTACACGTTATTCGTTAGGCGTTATACGTTATACGTTATACGTTATACGTTATACGTTATACGTTATACGTTATACGTTATACGTTATACGTTATACGTTATACGTTATACGTTATACGTTATACGTTATACGTTATACGTTATACGTTATACGTTATACGTTATACGTTACATGTTATACGTTGTACGTTATACGTTATACGTTACATGTTATACGTTCTACGTTATACGTTATACGTTATACGTTGTACGTTATACGTTATACGTTATACGTTATACGTTATACGTTATACGTTATACGTTATACGTTATACGTTATACGTTATACGTTATACGTTATACGTTAGACGTTATACGTTATACGTTATACGTTATACGTTATACGTTATACGTTATACGTTATACGTCATACGTTATACGTTATACGTTATACGTTATACGTTATACGTTATACGTTATACGTTACACGTTATTCGTAATACATTATACGTGATACGGTATACGTTGTACGTTATACGTTATACGTTATACGTTATACGTTATACGTTATACGTTATACGTTATACGTTATACGTTATACGTTATACGTTATACGTTATACGTTATACGTTATACGTTATACGTTATACGTTATGCGTTACATGTTATACGTTCTACGTTATACTTTATACGTTACATGTTATACGTTCTACGTTATACGTTATACGTTATACGTTATACGTTATACGTTGTACGTTATAAGTTATACGTTATACGTTATACGTTATACGTTATACGTTATACGTTATACGTTATACGTTATACGTTATACGTTATACGTTATACGTTATACGTTATACGTTATACGTTATACGTTATACGTTATACGTTATACGTCATACGTTATACGTTATACGTTATTCGTTATACGTTATACGGTATACGATATACGTTATGCGTTATATGTTATACGTTATACGTTATACGTTATACGTTATACGTTATATGTTATACGTTATTCGTAATACATTATACGTGATACGGTATACGTTGTACGTCATACGTTATACGTTATACGTTATACGTTATACGTTATACGTTATACGTTATACGTTATACGTTATACGTTATACGTAATACGTTATACGTTATACATTATACGTTATACGTTATACGTTATACGTTATACGGTATACGATATACGTTATGCGTTATATGTTATACGATATACGTTATACGTTATACGTTATACGTTATACGTTATACGTTATACGTTATACGTTATTCGTTATACGTTATACGTTATACGTTATACGTTATACGTCATAGGTTATACGTTATACGTTATTCGTTATGCGTTATACGTTATACGTTATACGTTATACGTTATACGTTATACGTTATACGGTATACGATATACGTTATGCGTTTTACGTTATTCGTGATACGTTATACGTTATACGTTATACGTTATACGTTATACGTTATACGTTATACGTTATACGTAATACGTTATACGTTATACGTTATACGATATACGTGATACGTTATACGTTATACGTTATGCGTTATATGTTATACGTTATACGTTATACGTTATACGTTATACGTTATACGTTATACGTTATACGGTATACGATATACGTTATGCGTTTTACGTTATTCGTGATACGTTATACGTTATACGTTATACGTTATACGTTATACGTTATACGTTATACGTAATACGTTACACGTTATACGTTACACGTTATTCGTATTACATTATACGTGATACGGTATACGTTATACGCTATACGTTATACGGTGTACGATATACGTTATGCGTTTTACGTTATTCGTGATACGTTATACGTTATACGTTATACGTTATACGTTATACGTTATACGTTATACGTTATACGTAATACGTTATACGTTATACGTTATACGATATACGTTATACGTTATACGTTATACGTTATACGTTATACGTTAAACGTTATACGTTATACGTTATACGTTATACGTTATACGTTATACGTTATACGTTATACGTTATACGTTATACGTTATACGTTATACGTTATACGTTATACGTTATACGTTATACGTTATACGTTATACGTTATACGTTATACGTTATACGTTATACGTTATACGTTATACGTTATACGTTATACGTCATAGGTTATACGTTATGCGTTATACGTTATACGTTATACGTTATACGTTATACGTTATACGTTAAACGTTATACGTTATACGTTATACGTTATACGTTATACGTTATACGTTATACGTTATACGTTATACGTTATACTTTATACGTTATACGTTATACGTTATACGTTATACGTTATACGTTATACGTTTTGCGTTATACGTTATATGTAATATGTAATGCGTCAAACGTTTTACGTTATTCGTTATACGTTTTTCGTTACAAGTTATACGTTATACGTCATACGTTATAAGTTATACGTCATAAGTTATACGATACACGTTATACGTTATACGAAATATGTAATACGTAATACGTTTTACGTCATTCGTTATACGTTCTTCGTTACACGTTATACGTTATACGTTATGCGTTATACGTTTTACGTTATTCGTGATACGTTATACGTTATACGTTATACGTTATACGTTATACGTTATACGTTATACGTTATACGGTATACGTTATACATTATACGTTATACGTTATACGTTTTACGTTATACGTTATACGTTATACGTTTTACGATATACGTTATACGTTATACGTTATACGTTATACGTTATACGTTATACGTTATACGTTATACGTTATACGTTATACGTTATACTTTATACGTTATACGTTATACGTTATACGTTATACGTTAAACGTTATACGTTATACGTTATACGTTATACGTTATACGTTATACGTTATACGTTATACGTTATACGTTATACGTTACATGTTATACGTTCTACGTTATACGTTATAAGTTACATGTTATACGTTCTACGTTATACGTTATACGTTATACGTTATACGTTATACGTTATACGTTATACGTTATACGTTATACGTTATACATTATACGTTATACGTTATACGTTATACGTTATACGTTATACGTCATACGTTATACGTTATGCGTTATACGTTATACGTTATACGTTATACGTTATACGTTATACGTTATACGTTATACGTTATACGTTATACGTTATACCTTATACGTTATACGTTATACGTTATACGTTATACGTTATACGTTATACGTTATACGTTATACGTTATACGTTATGCGTTATACGTTTTACGTTATACGTTATACGTTATACATTGTACGTTATACGTTATACGTTATACCTTATACGTTATACGTTATACGTTATACGTTATATGGTATACGTTATACGTTATGCGTTATACGTTTTACGTTATACGTTATACGTTATACGTTATACGTTATACGTTTTACGATATACGTTATACGTTATACGTTATACGCTATAGGTTATACGTTATACGTTATACGTTATACGTTATACGTTATACGTTTTACGTTATACGGTATACGATATACGTTATGCGTTATACGTTTTACGTTATTCGTTATACGTTATACGTTATACGTTATGCGTTACACGTTTTACGTTATACGTTATACGGTATACGTTATACATTATACGTTATACGTTATACGTTATACGTTATACGTTATACGTTATACGTTTTACGATATACGTTATACGTTATACGTTATACGTTATACGTTATACGTTATACGTTATACGTTATACGTTATACGTTTTACGAGATACGTTATACGTTATACGTTATACGTTATACGTTATACTTTATACGTTATACGTTATACGTCATAGGTTATACGTTATGCGTTATACGTTATACGTTATACGTCATACGTTATACGTTATACGTTACACGTCATACGTTATACGTAATACGTTATACGTTATACGTTATACGATATACGTTATACGTTATACGTCATAGGGTATACGTTATACGTTATTCGTTATGCGTTATACGTTATACGTTATACGTTATACGTTATACGTTATACGTTTTACGTTACACGTTATACGTTACACGTTATACGTTATACGTTATACGCTATACGTTATACGTTATACGTTATACGTTATACGTTATACGTTATACGTTATACTTTATACGTTATACGTTATACGTTATACGTTATACGTTAAACGTTATACGTTATACGTTATACGTTATACGTTATACGTTATACGTTATACGTTATACGTTATACGTTATACGTTATACGTTATACGTTATACGTTATACGTTATACGTTATACGTTATACGTTATACGTTATAATTTATAATTTATACGTTATACGTTATACGTTATACGTTATACGTCATAGGTTATACGTTATGCGTTATACGTTATACGTTATACGTTATACGTTATACGTTATACGTTACACGTCATACGTTACACGTAATACGTTATACGTTATACGTTATACGTTATACGTTATACGTTATACGTTAAACGTTATACGTTATACGTTATACGCTATACGTTATACGTTATACGTTATACGTTATACGTTATACGTTATACGTTATACGTTATACGTTATACGTTATACGTTATACGTTATACGTTATACGTTATACGTTATACGTTATACGTTATACGTTATACGTTATACGTTATACGTTATACGTTATACGTTATACGTTATACGTTATACGTTATACGTTATACGTTATACGTTATACGTTATAATTTATACGTTATACGTTATACGTTATACGTTATACGTCATAGGTTATACGTTATGCGTTATACGTTATACGTTATACGTTATACGTTATACGTTATACGTTACACGTCATACGTTACACGTAATACGTTATACGTTATACGTTATACGTTATACGTTATACGTTATACGTTATACGTTATACGTTATACGTTATACGTTATACGTTATACGTTATACGTTATACGTTATACGTTATACGTTATACGTTATACGTTATACGTTATACGTTATACGTTATACGTTATACGTTATACGTTATACGTTATACGTTATACGTTATACGTTATACGTTATACTTTATACGTTATACGTTATACGTTATACGTTATACGTTAAACGTTATACGTTATACGTTATACGCTATACGTTATACGTTATACGTTATACGTTATACGTTATACGTTATACGTTATACTTTATACGTTATACGTTATACGTTATACGTTATACGTTAAACGTTATACGTTATACGTTATACGTTATACGTTATACGTTATACGTTATACGTTATACGTTATACGTTATACGTTATACGTTATACGTTATACGTTATACGTTATACGTTATACGTTATAATTTATACGTTATACGTTATACGTTATACGTTATACGTCATAGGTTATACGTTATGCGTTATACGTTATACGTTATACGTTATACGTTATACGTTATACGTTACACGTCATACGTTACACGTAATACGTTATACGTTATACCTTATACGATATACGTTATACGTTATACGTCATAGGGTATACGTTATACGTTATACGTTATACGTTATACGTTATACGTTATACGTTATACGTTATACGTTATACGTTATACGTTATACGTTATACGTTATACGTTATACGTTATACGTTATACGTTATACGTTATACGTTATACGTTATACGTTATACGTTATACGTTATACGTTATACGTTATACGTTATACGTTCGACGTTATACGTTATACGTTATACGTTATACGATATACGTGATACGTTATACGTTATACGTTAAACGTCATAGGTCATACGTTACACGTTATTCGTTAGGCGTTATGCGTTATACGTTATACGTTATACGTTATACGTTATACGTTATACGTTATGCGTTATACGTTTTACGTTATACGTTATACGTTATACATTGTACGTTATACCTTATACGTTATACCTTATACGTTATACGTTATACGTTATACGTTATACGGTATACGATATACGTAATACGTTATACGTTATACGTTATACGATATACGTTATACGTTATACGTTATACGTTAAACGTTATACGTTATACGTTATACGTTATACGCTATACGTTATACGTTATACGTTATACGTTATACGTTATACGTTATACGTTATACGTTATACGTCATAGGTTATACGTTATACGTTATTCGTTAGGCGTTATACGTTATACGTTATACGTTATACGTTATACGTTATACGTTATACGGTATACGATATACGTCATGCGTTGTACGTTTTACGTTATTCGTTTTACGTTATACGTTATACGTTATGCGTTATACGTTTTACGTTATTCGTTATACGTTATACGTTATACGTTATACGTAATACGTTATACGTTATACGTTATACGTTATACGTTATACGTTATACGTTATACGTTATACGTTATACGTTATACGTAATACGTTATACGTTATACGTTAAACGTTATACGTTATAAGTTATACGTTATACGCTATACGTTATACGTTATACGTTATACGTTATACGTTATACGTTATACGTTTTACGTTATACGTTATACGTTATACATTATACGTTATACGTTATACGTTATACGTTATACGTTATACGTTATACGTTATACGTTACACGTTATTCGTAATACATTATACGTGATACGGTATACGTTGTACGTCATACGTTATACGTTATACGTTCTACGATATACGTTATACGTTATACGTTATACGTTATATAATACGTTATGCGTTATACGTTTTACGTTATTCGTTATACGTTATACGTTATACGTTACACGGTATACGTCATAGGTTATACGTTATACGTTATTCGTTATGCGTTACACGTTATACGTTATACGTTATACGTTATACGTTATACGTTATACGGTATACGATATACGTTATGCGTTTTACGTTATTCGTGATACGTTATACGTTATACGTTATACGTTATACGTTATACGTTATACGTTATATGTAATACGTTATACGTTATACGTTATACGATATACGTGATACGTTATACGTTATACGTTATACGTCATAGGTTATACGTTATACGTTATTCGTTAGGCGTTATACGTTATACGTTATACGTTATACGTTATACGTTATACGTTATACGGTATACGATATACGTTATGCGTTATATGTTATACGTTATACGTTATACGTTATACGTTATACGTAATACGTTATACGTTATACGTTATACGATATACGTTATACGTTATACGTCATACGTTATACGTTATGCGTTATACGTTATACGTTATACGTTATACGTTATACGTTATACATTGTACGTTATACGTTATACGTTATACCTTATACGTTATACGTTATACGTTATACGTTATACGGTATACGTTATACGTTATACGTTATACGTTATACTTTATACGTTATACGTTATACGTTATACGTTATACGTTATACGTTATACGTTATACGTTATACGTTATACGTTATACGTTATACGTTATACGGTATACGATATACGTTATGCGTTATATGTTATACGTTATACGTTATACGTTATACGTTATACGTCATAGGTTATACGTTATACGTTATTCGTTATTCGTTATGCGTTACACGTTATACGTTATACGTTATACGTTATACGTTATACGGTATACGATATACGTTATGCGTTTTACGTTATTCGTGATACGTTATACGTTATACGTTATACGTTATACGTTATACGTTATACGTAATACGTTATACGTTATACGTTATACGATATACGTGATACGTTATACGTTATACGTTATTCGTCATAGGTTATACGTTATACGTTATTCGTTAGGCGTTATACGTTATACGTTATACGTTATACGTTATACGTTATACGTTATACGGTATACGATATACGTTATGCGTTATACGTTATACGTTATGCGTTATATGTTATACGATATACGTTATACGTTATACGTTATACGTTATACGTTATACGGTATACGTTATACGTTATACGTTATGCGTTATATGTTATACGATATACGTTATACGTTATACGTTATACGTTATACGTTATACGGTATACGATATACGTTATGCGTTTTACGTTATTCGTGATACGTTATACGTTATACGTTATACGTTATACGTTATACTTTATACGTAATACGTTATACGTTATACGTTATACGTAATACGTTATACGTTATACGTTATACGATATACGTGATACGTTATACGTTATACGTTATACGTCATAGGTTATACGTTACACGTTATTCGTTAGGCGTTATACGTTATACGTTATACGTTATACGTTATACGTTTTACGTTATACGTTATACGTTATACGTTATACGTTATACGTTATACGGTATACGATATACGTTATGCGTTATATGTTATACGTTATACGTTATACGTTATACGTTATACGTTATACGTTATACGTTATACGTTATACGGTATACGATATACGTTATGCGTTTTACGTTATTCGTGATACGTTATACGTTATACGTTATACGTTATACGTCATAGGTTATACGTTATACGTTATACGTTATACATTATACGTTATACGTCATACGTTATACGTTATACGTTATACGTTATACGTTACACGTTATTCGTAATACATTATACGTGATACGGTATACGTTGTACGTTATACGTTATACGTTATACGTTATACGTTATACGTTATACGTTATACGTTATACGTTATACGTTATACGTTATACGTTATACGTTATACGTTATACGTTATACGTTATACGTTATACGTTATACGTTATACGTTATACGTTATACGTTATACGTTACATGTTATACGTTCTACGTTCTACGTTATACGTTATACGTTACATGTTATACGTTCTACGTTATACGTTATACGTTATACGTTATACGTTATACGTTGTACGTTATAAGTTATACGTTATACGTTATACGTTATACGTTATACGTTATACGTTATACGTTATACGTTATACGTTATACGTTATACGTTATACGTTATACGTTATACGTTATACGTTATACGTTATACGTTATACGTTATACGTTATACGTCATACGTTATACGTTATACGTTATTCGTTATACGTTATACGGTATACGATATACGTTATGCGTTATATGTTATACGTTATACGTTATACGTTATACGTTATACGTTATACGTTATACGGTATGCGATATACGTTATGCGTTTTTCGTTATTCGTGATACGTTATACGTTATACGTTATACGTTATACGTTATACGTTATACGTAATACGTTATACGTTATACGTTATACGTAATACGTTATACGTTATACGTTATACGATATACGTGATATGTTATACGTTATACGTTATACGTCATAGGTTATACGTTACACGTTATTCGTTAGGCGTTATACGTTATACGTTATACGTCATAGGTTATACGTTACACGTTATTCGTTATACGTTATACGTTATACGTTATACGTTATACGTTATACGTTATACGTTATACGTTATACGTTATACGTTATACGTTATACGTTATACGTTATACGTTATACGTTATACGTTATACGTTATACGTTATACGTTATACGTTATACGTTACATGTTATACGTTGTACGTTATACGTTATACGTTACATGTTATACGTTCTACGTTATACGTTATACGTTATACGTTGTACGTTATACGTTATACGTTATACGTTATACGTTATACGTTATACGTTATACGTTATACGTTATACGTTATACGTTATACGTTATACGTTATACGTTAGACGTTATACGTTATACGTTATACGTTATACGTTATACGTTATACGTTATACGTTATACGTCATACGTTATACGTTATACGTTATACGTTATACGTTATACGTTATACGTTATACGTTACACGTTATTCGTAATACATTATACGTGATACGGTATACGTTGTACGTTATACGTTATACGTTATACGTTATACGTTATACGTTATACGTTATACGTTATACGTTATACGTTATACGTTATACGTTATACGTTATACGTTATACGTTATACGTTATACGTTATACGTTATGCGTTACATGTTATACGTTCTACGTTATACTTTATACGTTACATGTTATACGTTCTACGTTATACGTTATACGTTATACGTTATACGTTATACGTTGTACGTTATAAGTTATACGTTATACGTTATACGTTATACGTTATACGTTATACGTTATACGTTATACGTTATACGTTATACGTTATACGTTATACGTTATACGTTATACGTTATACGTTATACGTTATACGTTATACGTTATACGTCATACGTTATACGTTATACGTTATTCGTTATACGTTATACGGTATACGATATACGTTATGCGTTATATGTTATACGTTATACGTTATACGTTATACGTTATACGTTATATGTTATACGTTATTCGTAATACATTATACGTGATACGGTATACGTTGTACGTCATACGTTATACGTTATACGTTATACGTTATACGTTATACGTTATACGTTATACGTTATACGTTATACGTTATACGTAATACGTTATACGTTATACATTATACGTTATACGTTATACGTTATACGTTATACGGTATACGATATACGTTATGCGTTATATGTTATACGATATACGTTATACGTTATACGTTATACGTTATACGTTATACGTTATACATTATACGTTATACGTTATACGTTATACGTTATGCGGTATACGATATACGTTATGCGTTATATGTTATACGATATACGTTATACGTTATACGTTATACGTTATACGTAATACGTTATACGTTATACGGTATACGTTATACGTTATACGTTATACGTTATACGTTATACGTTATACGTTATACGTTATACGTTATACGTTATACGTTATGCGTTACATGTTATACGTTCTACGTTATACGTTATACGTTATATGTTATACGTTCTACGTTATACGTTATACGTTATACGTTATACGTTATACGTTGTACGTTATAAGTTATACGTTATACGTTATACGTTATACGTTATGCGTTATACGTTATACGTTATACGTTATACGTTATACGTTATACGTTATACGTTATACGTTATACGTTATACGTTATACGTTATACGTTATACGTTATACGTTATACGTTATACGTTATACGTTATACGTTATACGTTATACGATATACGGTATACGATATACGTTATTCGTTTTACGTTATTCGTGATACGTTATACGTTATACGTAATACGTTATACGTTATACGTTATACGTAATACGTTATACGTTATACGTTATACGATATACGTTATACGTTATACGTTATACGTTATACGTCATAGGTTATACGTTATACGTTATTCGTTAGGCGTTATACGTTATACGTTATACGTTATACGTTATACGTTATACGTTATACGGTATACGATATACGTTATGCATTATACGTGATACGGTATACGTTGTACGTTATACGTTATACGTTATACGTTATACGTTATACGTTATTCGTAATACATTATACGTGATACGGTATACGTTGTACGTTATACGTTATACGTTATACGTTATACGTTATACGTTATACGTTATACGTTATACGTTATACGTTATACGTTATACGTTATACGTTATACGTTATACGTTATACGTTATACGTTATACGTTATACGTTATACGTTATACGTTATACATTACATGTTATACGTTCTACGTTATACGTTATACGTTATACGTTATACGTTATACGTTATACGTTATACGTTATACGTTATACGTTATACGTTATACGTTATACGTTATACGTTATACGATATACGTTATACGTTATACGTTATACGTTATACGTTAGACGTTATACGTTATACGTTATACGTTATACGATATACGTGATACGTTATACGTTATACGTTATACGTCATAGGTCATACGTTACACGTTATTCGTTAGGCGTTATGCGTTATACGTTATACGTTATACGTTATACGTTATACGTTA
Source organism: Ptiloglossa arizonensis (assembly GCF_051014685.1). Taxonomy (NCBI): domain Eukaryota; kingdom Metazoa; phylum Arthropoda; class Insecta; order Hymenoptera; family Colletidae; genus Ptiloglossa; species Ptiloglossa arizonensis. Next base: position 169,402 of record NW_027478804.1, read on the forward strand.
TACGTTATACGTTATGCGTTATACGTTTTACGTTATACGTTATACGTTATACATTGTACGTTATACGTTATACGTTATACCTTATACGTTATACGTTATACGTTATACGTTATACGGTATACGATATACGTAATACGTTATACGTTATACGTTATACGATATACGTTATACGTTATACGTTATACGTTATACGTCATAGGTTATACGTTATACGTTATTCGTTAGGCGTTATACGTTATACGTTATACGTTATACGTTATACGTTATACGGTATACGATATACGTTATGCGTTATATGTTATACGATATACGTTATACGTTATACGTTATACGTTATACGTTATACGTTATACGTCATACGTTATACGTTATGCGTTATACGTTATACGTTATACGTTATACGTTATACGTTATACGTTATACGTTATACGTTATACGTTATACGTTATACCTTATACGTTATACGTTATACGTTATACGTTATACGTTATACGTTATACGTTATACGTTATACGTTATACGTTATACGTTATACATTATACGTTATACGTTATACGTTATACGTTATACGTTATACGTCATACGTTATACGTTATGCGTTATACGTTATACGTTATACGTTATACGTTATACGTTATACATTGTACGTTATACGTTATACGTTATACCTTATACGTTATACGTTATACGTTATACGTTATACGGTATACGTTATACGTTATACGTTATACGTTATACTTTATACGTTATACGTTATACGTTATACGTTATACGTTAAACGTTATACGTTATACGTTATACGTTATAGGTTATACGTTATACGTTATAGGTTATACGTTATACGTTATACGTTATACTTTATACGTTATACGTTATACGTTATACGTTATACGTTATACGTTATATGTTATACGTTATACGTTATACGTTATACGTTATACGTTATACGTTTTACGATATACGTTATAAATACGTTATACGTTCTACGTTATACGTTTTACGTTACACGTTATACGTTACACGTTATACGTTACACGTTATTCGTAATACATTATACGTGATACGGTATACGTTATACGCTATACGTTATACGGTGTACGATATACGTTATGCGTTTTACGTTATTCGTGATACATTATACGTTATACGTCATACGTTATACGTTATACGTTATACGTTATACGTTACACGTTATTCGTAATACATTATACGTGATACGGTATACGTTGTACGTTATACGTTATACGTTATACGTTATACGTTATACGTTATACGTTATACGTTATACGTTATACGTTATACGTTATACGTTATACGTTATACGTTATACGTTATACGTTATACGTTATACGTTATACGTTATACGTTATACGTTATACGTTATACGTTATACGTTATACGTTATACGTTACATGTTATACGTTCTACGTTCTACGTTATACGTTATACGTTACATGTTATACGTTCTACGTTATACGTTATACGTTATACGTTATACGTTATACGTTGTACGTTATAAGTTATACGTTATACGTTATACGTCATAGGTTATACGTTACACGTTATTCGTTAGGCGTTATACGTTATACGTTATACGTTATACGTTATACGTTATACGTTATACGTTATACGTTATACGTTATACGTTATACGTTATACGTTATACGTTATACGTTATACGTTATACGTTATACGTTATACGTTATACGTTATACGTTATACGTTACATGTTATACGTTGTACGTTATACGTTATACGTTACATGTTATACGTTCTACGTTATACGTTATACGTTATACGTTGTACGTTATACGTTATACGTTATACGTTACATGTTATACGTTCTACGTTATACGTTATACGTTATACGTTATACGTTATACGTTGTACGTTATAAGTTATACGTTATACGTTATACGTCATAGGTTATACGTTACACGTTATTCGTTAGGCGTTATACGTTATACGTTATACGTTATACGTTATACGTTATACGTTATACGTTATACGTTATACGTTATACATTATACGTTATACGTTATACGTTATACGTTATACGTTATACGTCATACGTTATACGTTATGCGTTATACGTTATACGTTATACGTTATACGTTATACGTTATACATTGTACGTTATACGTTATACGTTATACCTTATACGTTATACGTTATACGTTATACGTTATACGGTATACGTTATACGTTATACGTTATACGTTATACTTTATACGTTATACGTTATACGTTATACGTTATACGTTAAACGTTATACGTTATACGTTATACGTTATAGGTTATACGTTATACGTTATAGGTTATACGTTATACGTTATACGTTATACTTTATACGTTATACGTTATACGTTATACGTTATACGTTATACGTTATATGTTATACGTTATACGTTATACGTTATACGTTATACGTTATACGTTTTACGATATACGTTATAAATACGTTATACGTTCTACGTTATACGTTTTACGTTACACGTTATACGTTACACGTTATACGTTACACGTTATTCGTAATACATTATACGTGATACGGTATACGTTATACGCTATACGTTATACGGTGTACGATATACGTTATGCGTTTTACGTTATTCGTGATACATTATACGTTATACGTCATACGTTATACGTTATACGTTATACGTTATACGTTACACGTTATTCGTAATACATTATACGTGATACGGTATACGTTGTACGTTATACGTTATACGTTATACGTTATACGTTATACGTTATACGTTATACGTTATACGTTATACGTTATACGTTATACGTTATACGTTATACGTTATACGTTATACGTTATACGTTATACGTTATACGTTATACGTTATACGTTATACGTTATACGTTATACGTTATACGTTATACGTTACATGTTATACGTTCTACGTTCTACGTTATACGTTATACGTTACATGTTATACGTTCTACGTTATACGTTATACGTTATACGTTATACGTTATACGTTGTACGTTATAAGTTATACGTTATACGTTATACGTCATAGGTTATACGTTACACGTTATTCGTTAGGCGTTATACGTTATACGTTATACGTTATACGTTATACGTTATACGTTATACGTTATACGTTATACGTTATACGTTATACGTTATACGTTATACGTTATACGTTATACGTTATACGTTATACGTTATACGTTATACGTTATACGTTATACGTTACATGTTATACGTTGTACGTTATACGTTATACGTTACATGTTATACGTTCTACGTTATACGTTATACGTTATACGTTGTACGTTATACGTTATACGTTATACGTTATACGTTATACGTTATACGTTATACGTTATACGTTATACGTTATACGTTATACGTTATACGTTATACGTTAGACGTTATACGTTATACGTTATACGTTATACGTTATACGTTATACGTTATACGTTATACGTCATACGTTATACGTTATACGTTATACGTTATACGTTATACGTTATACGTTATACGTTACACGTTATTCGTAATACATTATACGTGATACGGTATACGTTGTACGTTATACGTTATACGTTATACGTTATACGTTATACGTTATACGTTATACGTTATACGTTATACGTTATACGTTATACGTTATACGTTATACGTTATACGTTATACGTTATACGTTATACGTTATGCGTTACATGTTATACGTTCTACGTTCTACTTTATACGTTACATGTTATACGTTCTACGTTATACGTTATACGTTATACGTTATACGTTATACGTTGTACGTTATAAGTTATACGTTATACGTTATACGTTATACGTTATACGTTATACGTTATACGTTATACGTTATACGTTATACGTTATACGTTATACGTTATACGTTATACGTTATACGTTATACGTTATACGTTATACGTTATACGTCATACGTTATACGTTATACGTTATTCGTTATACGTTATACGGTATACGATATACGTTATGCGTTATATGTTATACGTTATACGTTATACGTTATACGTTATACGTTATATGTTATACGTTATTCGTAATACATTATACGTGATACGGTATACGTTGTACGTCATACGTTATACGTTATACGTTATACGTTATACGTTATACGTTATACGTTATACGTTATACGTTATACGTTATACGTAATACGTTATACGTTATACATTATACGTTATACGTTATACGTTATACGTTATACGGTATACGATATACGTTATGCGTTATATGTTATACGATATACGTTATACGTTATACGTTATACGTTATACGTTATACGTTATACATTATACGTTATACGTTATACGTTATACGTTATGCGGTATACGATATACGTTATGCGTTATATGTTATACGATATACGTTATACGTTATACGTTATACGTTATACGTAATACGTTATACGTTATACGGTATACGTTATACGTTATACGTTATACGTTATACGTTATACGTTATACGTTATACGTTATACGTTATACGTTATACGTTATACGTTATGCGTTACATGTTATACGTTCTACGTTATACGTTATACGTTATATGTTATACGTTCTACGTTATACGTTATACGTTATACGTTATACGTTATACGTTGTACGTTATAAGTTATACGTTATACGTTATACGTTATACGTTATGCGTTATACGTTATACGTTATACGTTATACGTTATACGTTATACGTTATACGTTATACGTTATACGTTATACGTTATACGTTATACGTTATACGTTATACGTTATACGTTATACGTTATACGTTATACGTTATACGTTATACGTTATACGTTATACGTTATACGATATACGGTATACGATATACGTTATTCGTTTTACGTTATTCGTGATACGTTATACGTTATACGTAATACGTTATACGTTATACGTTATACGTAATACGTTATACGTTATACGTTATACGATATACGTTATACGTTATACGTTATACGTTATACGTCATAGGTTATACGTTATACGTTATTCGTTAGGCGTTATACGTTATACGTTATACGTTATACGTTATACGTTATACGTTATACGGTATACGATATACGTTATGCATTATACGTGATACGGTATACGTTGTACGTTATACGTTATACGTTATACGTTATACGTTATACGTTATTCGTAATACATTATACGTGATACGGTATACGTTGTACGTTATACGTTATACGTTATACGTTATACGTTATACGTTATACGGTATACGTTATACGTTATACGTTATACGTTATACGTTATACGTTATACGTTATACGTTATACGTTATACGTTATACGTTATGCGTTACATGTTATACGTTCTACGTTATACGTTATACGTTATATGTTATACGTTCTACGTTATACGTTATACGTTATACGTTATACGTTATACGTTGTACGTTATAAGTTATACGTTATACGTTATACGTTATACGTTATGCGTTATACGTTATACGTTATACGTTATACGTTATACGTTATACGTTATACGTTATACGTTATACGTTATACGTTATACGTTATACGTTATACGTTATACGTTATACGTTATACGTTATACGTTATACGTTATACGTTATACGTTATACGTTATACGATATACGGTATACGATATACGTTATTCGTTTTACGTTATTCGTGATACGTTATACGTTATACGTAATACGTTATACGTTATACGTTATACGTAATACGTTATACGTTATACGTTATACGATATACGTTATACGTTATACGTTATACGTTATACGTCATAGGTTATACGTTATACGTTATTCGTTAGGCGTTATACGTTATACGTTATACGTTATACGTTATACGTTATACGTTATACGGTATACGATATACGTTATGCATTATACGTGATACGGTATACGTTGTACGTTATACGTTATACGTTATACGTTATACGTTATACGTTATTCGTAATACATTATACGTGATACGGTATACGTTGTACGTTATACGTTATACGTTATACGTTATACGTTATACGTTATACGTTATACGTTATACGTTATACGTTATACGTTATACGTTATACGTTATACGTTATACGTTATACGTTATACGTTATACGTTATACGTTATACGTTATACGTTATACATTACATGTTATACGTTCTACGTTATACGTTATACGTTATACGTTATACGTTATACGTTATACGTTATACGTTATACGTTATACGTTATACGTTATACGTTATACGTTATACGTTATACGATATACGTTATACGTTATACGTTATACGTTATACGTTAGACGTTATACGTTATACGTTATACGTTATACGATATACGTGATACGTTATACGTTATACGTTATACGTCATAGGTCATACGTTACACGTTATTCGTTAGGCGTTATGCGTTATACGTTATACGTTATACGTTATACGTTATACGTTATACGTTATACGTTATGCGTTATACGTTTTACGTTATACGTTATACGTTATACATTGTACGTTATACGTTATACGTTATACCTTATACGTTATACGTTATACGTTATACGTTATACGGTATACGATATACGTAATACGTTATACGTTATACGTTATACGATATACGTTATACGTTATACGTTATACGTTATACGTCATAGGTTATACGTTATACGTTATTCGTTAGGCGTTATACGTTATACGTTATACGTTATACGTTATACGTTATACGGTATACGATATACGTTATGCGTTATATGTTATACGATATACGTTATTCGTTATACGTTATACGTTATACGTTATACGTCATACGTTATACGTTATGCGTTATACGTTATACGTTATACGTTATACGTTATACGTTATACGTTATACGTTATACGTTATACGTTATACGTTATACCTTATACGTTATACGTTATACGTTATACGTTATACGTTATACGTTATACGTTATACGTTATACGTTATACGTTATACGTTATACATTATACGTTATACGTTATACGTTATACGTTATACGTTATACGTCATACGTTATACGTTATGCGTTATACGTTATACGTTATACGTTATACGTTATACGTTATACATTGTACGTTATACGTTATACGTTATACCTTATACGTTATACGTTATACGTTATACGTTATACGGTATACGTTATACGTTATACGTTATACGTTATACTTTATACGTTATACGTTATACGTTATACGTTATACGTTAAACGTTATACGTTATACGTTATACGTTATAGGTTATACGTTATACGTTATAGGTTATACGTTATACGTTATACGTTATACTTTATACGTTATACGTTATACGTTATACGTTATACGTTATACGTTATATGTTATACGTTATACGTTATACGTTATACGTTATACGTTATACGTTTTACGATATACGTTATAAATACGTTATACGTTCTACGTTATACGTTTTACGTTACACGTTATACGTTACACGTTATACGTTACACGTTATTCGTAATACATTATACGTGATACGGTATACGTTATACGCTATACGTTATACGGTGTACGATATACGTTATGCGTTTTACGTTATTCGTGATACATTATACGTTATACGTCATACGTTATACGTTATACGTTATACGTTATACGTTACACGTTATTCGTAATACATTATACGTGATACGGTATACGTTGTACGTTATACGTTATACGTTATACGTTATACGTTATACGTTATACGTTATACGTTATACGTTATACGTTATACGTTATACGTTATACGTTATACGTTATACGTTATACGTTATACGTTATACGTTATACGTTATACGTTATACGTTATACGTTATACGTTACATGTTATACGTTCTACGTTCTACGTTATACGTTATACGTTACATGTTATACGTTCTACGTTATACGTTATACGTTATACGTTATACGTTATACGTTGTACGTTATAAGTTATACGTTATACGTTATACGTTATACGTTATACGTTATACGTTATACGTTATACGTTATACGTTATACGTTATACGTTATACGTTATACGTTATACGTTATACGTTATACGTTATACGTTATACGTTATACGTTATACGTTATACGTCATACGTTATACGTTATACGTTATTCGTTATACGTTATACGGTATACGATATACGTTATGCGTTATATGTTATACGTTATACGTTATACGTTATACGTTATACGTTATACGTTATACGGTATACGATATACGTTATGCGTTTTTCGTTATTCGTGATACGTTATACGTTATACGTTATACGTTATACGTTATACGTTATACGTAATACGTTATACGTTATACGTTATACGTAATACGTTATACGTTATACGTTATACGATATACGTGATATGTTATACGTTATACGTTATACGTCATAGGTTATACGTTACACGTTATTCGTTAGGCGTTATACGTTATACGTTATACGTCATAGGTTATACGTTACACGTTATTCGTTAGGCGTTATACGTTATACGTTATACGTTATACGTTATACGTTATACGTTATACGTTATACGTTATACGTTATACGTTATACGTTATACGTTATACGTTATACGTTATACGTTATACGTTATACGTTATACGTTATACGTTATACGTTATACGTTACATGTTATACGTTGTACGTTATACGTTATACGTTACATGTTATACGTTCTACGTTATACGTTATACGTTATACGTTATACGTTATACGTTATACGTTATACGTCATACGTTAGACGTTATGCGTTATACGTTATACGTTATACGTTATACGTTATACGTTATACGTTATACGTTATACGTTATACGTTATACGTTATACCTTATACGTTATACGTTATACGTTATACGTTATACGTTATACGTTATACGTTATACGTTATACGTTATACGTTATACGTTATACATTATACGTTATACGTTATACGTTATACGTTATACGTTATACGTCATACGTTATACGTTATGCGTTATACGTTATACGTTATACGTTATACGTTATACGTTATACATTGTACGTTATACGTTATACGTTATACCTTATACGTTATACGTTATACGTTATACGTTATACGGTATACGTTATACGTTATACGTTATACGTTATACTTTATACGTTATACGTTATACGTTATACGTTATACGTTAAACGTTATACGTTATACGTTATACGTTATAGGTTATACGTTATACGTTATAGGTTATACGTTATACGTTATACGTTATACTTTATACGTTATACGTTATACGTTATACGTTATACGTTATACGTTATATGTTATACGTTATACGTTATACGTTATACGTTATACGTTATACGTTTTACGATATACGTTATAAATACGTTATACGTTCTACGTTATACGTTTTACGTTACACGTTATACGTTACACGTTATACGTTACACGTTATTCGTAATACATTATACGTGATACGGTATACGTTATACGCTATACGTTATACGGTGTACGATATACGTTATGCGTTTTACGTTATTCGTGATACATTATACGTTATACGTCATACGTTATACGTTATACGTTATACGTTATACGTTACACGTTATTCGTAATACATTATACGTGATACGGTATACGTTGTACGTTATACGTTATACGTTATACGTTATACGTTATACGTTATACGTTATACGTTATACGTTATACGTTATACGTTATACGTTATACGTTATACGTTATACGTTATACGTTATACGTTATACGTTATACGTTATACGTTATACGTTATACGTTATACGTTACATGTTATACGTTCTACGTTCTACGTTATACGTTATACGTTACATGTTATACGTTCTACGTTATACGTTATACGTTATACGTTATACGTTATACGTTGTACGTTATAAGTTATACGTTATACGTTATACGTCATAGGTTATACGTTACACGTTATTCGTTAGGCGTTATACGTTATACGTTATACGTTATACGTTATACGTTATACGTTATACGTTATACGTTATACGTTATACGTTATACGTTATACGTTATACGTTATACGTTATACGTTATACGTTATACGTTATACGTTATACGTTATACGTTATACGTTACATGTTATACGTTGTACGTTATACGTTATACGTTACATGTTATACGTTCTACGTTATACGTTATACGTTATACGTTGTACGTTATACGTTATACGTTATACGTTATACGTTATACGTTATACGTTATACGTTATACGTTATACGTTATACGTTATACGTTATACGTTATACGTTAGACGTTATACGTTATACGTTATACGTTATACGTTATACGTTATACGTTATACGTTATACGTCATACGTTATACGTTATACGTTATACGTTATACGTTATACGTTATACGTTATACGTTACACGTTATTCGTAATACATTATACGTGATACGGTATACGTTGTACGTTATACGTTATACGTTATACGTTATACGTTATACGTTATACGTTATACGTTATACGTTATACGTTATACGTTATACGTTATACGTTATACGTTATACGTTATACGTTATACGTTATACGTTATGCGTTACATGTTATACGTTCTACGTTCTACTTTATACGTTACATGTTATACGTTCTACGTTATACGTTATACGTTATACGTTATACGTTATACGTTGTACGTTATAAGTTATACGTTATACGTTATACGTTATACGTTATACGTTATACGTTATACGTTATACGTTATACGTTATACGTTATACGTTATACGTTATACGTTATACGTTATACGTTATACGTTATACGTTATACGTTATACGTCATACGTTATACGTTATACGTTATTCGTTATACGTTATACGGTATACGATATACGTTATGCGTTATATGTTATACGTTATACGTTATACGTTATACGTTATACGTTATATGTTATACGTTATTCGTAATACATTATACGTGATACGGTATACGTTGTACGTCATACGTTATACGTTATACGTTATACGTTATACGTTATACGTTATACGTTATACGTTATACGTTATACGTTATACGTAATACGTTATACGTTATACATTATACGTTATACGTTATACGTTATACGTTATACGGTATACGATATACGTTATGCGTTATATGTTATACGATATACGTTATACGTTATACGTTATACGTTATACGTTATACGTTATACATTATACGTTATACGTTATACGTTATACGTTATGCGGTATACGATATACGTTATGCGTTATATGTTATACGATATACGTTATACGTTATACGTTATACGTTATACGTAATACGTTATACGTTATACGGTATACGTTATACGTTATACGTTATACGTTATACGTTATACGTTATACGTTATACGTTATACGTTATACGTTATACGTTATGCGTTACATGTTATACGTTCTACGTTATACGTTATACGTTATATGTTATACGTTCTACGTTATACGTTATACGTTATACGTTATACGTTATACGTTGTACGTTATAAGTTATACGTTATACGTTATACGTTATACGTTATGCGTTATACGTTATACGTTATACGTTATACGTTATACGTTATACGTTATACGTTATACGTTATACGTTATACGTTATACGTTATACGTTATACGTTATACGTTATACGTTATACGTTATACGTTATACGTTATACGTTATACGTTATACGTTATACGTTATACGTTATACGTTATACGTTATACGTTATACGATATACGGTATACGATATACGTTATTCGTTTTACGTTATTCGTGATACGTTATACGTTATACGTAATACGTTATACGTTATACGTTATACGTAATACGTTATACGTTATACGTTATACGATATACGTTATACGTTATACGTTATACGTTATACGTCATAGGTTATACGTTATACGTTATTCGTTAGGCGTTATACGTTATACGTTATACGTTATACGTTATACGTTATACGTTATACGGTATACGATATACGTTATGCATTATACGTGATACGGTATACGTTGTACGTTATACGTTATACGTTATACGTTATACGTTATACGTTATTCGTAATACATTATACGTGATACGGTATACGTTGTACGTTATACGTTATACGTTATACGTTATACGTTATACGTTATACGGTATACGTTATACGTTATACGTTATACGTTATACGTTATACGTTATACGTTATACGTTATACGTTATACGTTATACGTTATGCGTTACATGTTATACGTTCTACGTTATACGTTATACGTTATATGTTATACGTTCTACGTTATACGTTATACGTTATACGTTATACGTTATACGTTGTACGTTATAAGTTATACGTTATACGTTATAAGTTATACGTTATACGTTATACGTTATACGTTATGCGTTATACGTTATACGTTATACGTTATACGTTATACGTTATACGTTATACGTTATACGTTATACGTTATACGTTATACGTTATACGTTATACGTTATACGTTATACGTTATACGTTATACGTTATACGTTATACGTTATACGTTATACGTTATACGATATACGGTATACGATATACGTTATTCGTTTTACGTTATTCGTGATACGTTATACGTTATACGTAATACGTTATACGTTATACGTTATACGTAATACGTTATACGTTATACGTTATACGATATACGTTATACGTTATACGTTATACGTTATACGTCATAGGTTATACGTTATACGTTATTCGTTAGGCGTTATACGTTATACGTTATACGTTATACGTTATACGTTATACGTTATACGGTATACGATATACGTTATGCATTATACGTGATACGGTATACGTTGTACGTTATACGTTATACGTTATACGTTATACGTTATACGTTATTCGTAATACATTATACGTGATACGGTATACGTTGTACGTTATACGTTATACGTTATACGTTATACGTTATACGTTATACGTTATACGTTATACGTTATACGTTATACGTTATACGTTATACGTTATACGTTATACGTTATACGTTATACGTTATACGTTATACGTTATACGTTATACGTTATACGTTATACATTACATGTTATACGTTCTACGTTATACGTTATACGTTATACGTTATACGTTATACGTTATACGTTATACGTTATACGTTATACGTTATACGTTATACGTTATACGTTATACGTTATACGATATACGTTATACGTTATACGTTATACGTTATACGTTAGACGTTATACGTTATACGTTATACGTTATACGATATACGTGATACGTTATACGTTATACGTTATACGTCATAGGTCATACGTTACACGTTATTCGTTAGGCGTTATGCGTTATACGTTATACGTTATACGTTATACGTTATACGTTATACGTTATACGTTATGCGTTATACGTTTTACGTTATACGTTATACGTTATACATTGTACGTTATACGTTATACGTTATACCTTATACGTTATACGTTATACGTTATACGTTATACGGTATACGATATACGTAATACGTTATACGTTATACGTTATACGATATACGTTATACGTTATACGTTATACGTTATACGTCATAGGTTATACGTTATACGTTATTCGTTAGGCGTTATACGTTATACGTTATACGTTATACGTTATACGTTATACGGTATACGATATACGTTATGCGTTATATGTTATACGATATACGTTATACGTTATACGTTATACGTTATACGTTATACGTCATACGTTATACGTTATGCGTTATACGTTATACGTTATACGTTATACGTTATACGTTATACGTTATACGTTATACGTTATACGTTATACGTTATACCTTATACGTTATACGTTATACGTTATACGTTATACGTTATACGTTATACGTTATACGTTATACGTTATACGTTATACGTTATACATTATACGTTATACGTTATACGTTATACGTTATACGTTATACGTCATACGTTATACGTTATGCGTTATACGTTATACGTTATACGTTATACGTTATACGTTATACATTGTACGTTATACGTTATACGTTATACCTTATACGTTATACGTTATACGTTATACGTTATACGGTATACGTTATACGTTATACGTTATACGTTATACTTTATACGTTATACGTTATACGTTATACGTTATACGTTAAACGTTATACGTTATACGTTATACGTTATAGGTTATACGTTATACGTTATAGGTTATACGTTATACGTTATACGTTATACTTTATACGTTATACGTTATACGTTATACGTTATACGTTATACGTTATATGTTATACGTTATACGTTATACGTTATACGTTATACGTTATACGTTTTACGATATACGTTATAAATACGTTATACGTTCTACGTTATACGTTTTACGTTACACGTTACACGTTATACGTTACACGTTATACGTTACACGTTATTCGTAATACATTATACGTGATACGGTATACGTTATACGCTATACGTTATACGGTGTACGATATACGTTATGCGTTTTACGTTATTCGTGATACATTATACGTTATACGTCATACGTTATACGTTATACGTTATACGTTATACGTTACACGTTATTCGTAATACATTATACGTGATACGGTATACGTTGTACGTTATACGTTATACGTTATACGTTATACGTTATACGTTATACGTTATACGTTATACGTTATACGTTATACGTTATACGTTATACGTTATACGTTATACGTTATACGTTATACGTTATACGTTATACGTTATACGTTATACGTTATACGTTATACGTTACATGTTATACGTTCTACGTTCTACGTTATACGTTATACGTTACATGTTATACGTTCTACGTTATACGTTATACGTTATACGTTATACGTTATACGTTGTACGTTATAAGTTATACGTTATACGTTATACGTTATACGTTATACGTTATACGTTATACGTTATACGTTATACGTTATACGTTATACGTTATACGTTATACGTTATACGTTATACGTTATACGTTATACGTTATACGTTATACGTTATACGTTATACGTCATACGTTATACGTTATACGTTATTCGTTATACGTTATACGGTATACGATATACGTTATGCGTTATATGTTATACGTTATACGTTATACGTTATACGTTATACGTTATACGTTATACGGTATACGATATACGTTATGCGTTTTTCGTTATTCGTGATACGTTATACGTTATACGTTATACGTTATACGTTATACGTTATACGTAATACGTTATACGTTATACGTTATACGTAATACGTTATACGTTATACGTTATACGATATACGTGATATGTTATACGTTATACGTTATACGTCATAGGTTATACGTTACACGTTATTCGTTAGGCGTTATACGTTATACGTTATACGTCATAGGTTATACGTTACACGTTATTCGTTAGGCGTTATACGTTATACGTTATACGTTATACGTTATACGTTATACGTTATACGTTATACGTTATACGTTATACGTTATACGTTATACGTTATACGTTATACGTTATACGTTATACGTTATACGTTATACGTTATACGTTATACGTTATACGTTACATGTTATACGTTGTACGTTATACGTTATACGTTACATGTTATACGTTCTACGTTATACGTTATACGTTATACGTTGTACGTTATACGTTATACGTTATACGTTATACGTTATACGTTATACGTTATACGTTATACGTTATACGTTATACGTTATACGTTATACGTTATACGTTAGACGTTATACGTTATACGTTATACGTTATACGTTATACGTTATACGTTATACGTTATACGTCATACGTTATACGTTATACGTTATACGTTATACGTTATACGTTATACGTTATACGTTACACGTTATTCGTAATACATTATACGTGATACGGTATACGTTGTACGTTATACGTTATACGTTATACGTTATACGTTATACGTTATACGTTATACGTTATACGTTATACGTTATACGTTATACGTTATACGTTATACGTTATACGTTATACGTTATACGTTATACGTTATACGTTATACGTTATGCGTTACATGTTATACGTTCTACGTTATACTTTATACGTTACATGTTATACGTTCTACGTTATACGTTATACGTTATACGTTATACGTTATACGTTGTACGTTATAAGTTATACGTTATACGTTATACGTTATACGTTATACGTTATACGTTATACGTTATACGTTATACGTTATACGTTATACGTTATACGTTATACGTTATACGTTATACGTTATACGTTATACGTTATACGTTATACGTTATACGTCATACGTTATACGTTATACGTTATTCGTTATACGTTATACGGTATACGATATACGTTATGCGTTATATGTTATACGTTATACGTTATACGTTATACGTTATACGTTATATGTTATACGTTATTCGTAATACATTATACGTGATACGGTATACGTTGTACGTCATACGTTATACGTTATACGTTATACGTTATACGTTATACGTTATACGTTATACGTTATACGTTATACGTTATACGTAATACGTTATACGTTATACATTATACGTTATACGTTATACGTTATACGTTATACGGTATACGATATACGTTATGCGTTATATGTTATACGATATACGTTATACGTTATACGTTATACGTTATACGTTATACGTTATACATTATACGTTATACGTTATACGTTATACGTTATGCGGTATACGATATACGTTATGCGTTATATGTTATACGATATACGTTATACGTTATACGTTATACGTTATACGTAATACGTTATACGTTATACGGTATACGTTATACGTTATACGTTATACGTTATACGTTATACGTTATACGTTATACGTTATACGTTATACGTTATACGTTATGCGTTACATGTTATACGTTCTACGTTATACGTTATACGTTATATGTTATACGTTCTACGTTCTACGTTATACGTTATACGTTATACGTTATACGTTGTACGTTATAAGTTATACGTTATACGTTATACGTTATACGTTATGCGTTATACGTTATACGTTATACGTTATACGTTATACGTTATACGTTATACGTTATACGTTATACGTTATACGTTATACGTTATACGTTATACGTTATACGTTATACGTTATACGTTATACGTTATACGTTATACGTTATACGTTATACGTTATACGATATACGGTATACGATATACGTTATTCGTTTTACGTTATTCGTGATACGTTATACGTTATACGTAATACGTTATACGTTATACGTTATACGTAATACGTTATACGTTATACGTTATACGATATACGTTATACGTTATACGTTATACGTTATACGTCATAGGTTATACGTTATACGTTATTCGTTAGGCGTTATACGTTATACGTTATACGTTATACGTTATACGTTATACGTTATACGGTATACGATATACGTTATGCATTATACGTGATACGGTATACGTTGTACGTTATACGTTATACGTTATACGTTATACGTTATACGTTATTCGTAATACATTATACGTGATACGGTATACGTTGTACGTTATACGTTATACGTTATACGTTATACGTTATACGTTATACGTTATACGTTATACGTTATACGTTATACGTTATACGTTATACGTTATACGTTATACGTTATACGTTATACGTTATACGTTATACGTTATACGTTATACGTTATACATTACATGTTATACGTTCTACGTTATACGTTATACGTTATACGTTATACGTTATACGTTATACGTTATACGTTATACGTTATACGTTATACGTTATACGTTATACGTTATACGTTATACGATATACGTTATACGTTATACGTTATACGTTATACGTTAGACGTTATACGTTATACGTTATACGTTATACGATATACGTGATACGTTATACGTTATACGTTATACGTCATAGGTCATACGTTACACGTTATTCGTTAGGCGTTATGCGTTATACGTTATACGTTATACGTTATACGTTATACGTTATACGTTATACGTTATGCGTTATACGTTTTACGTTATACGTTGTACGTTATACATTGTACGTTATACGTTATACGTTATACCTTATACGTTATACGTTATACGTTATACGTTATACGGTATACGATATACGTAATACGTTATACGTTATACGTTATACGATATACGTTATACGTTATACGTTATACGTTATACGTTATACGTTATTCGTTATACGTTATACGGTATACGATATACGTTATGCGTTATATGTTATACGTTATACGTTATACGTTATACGTTATACGTTATACGTTATACGGTATACGATATACGTAATACGTTATACGTTATACGTTATACGATATACGTTATACGTTATACGTTATACGTTATACGTCATAGGTTATACGTTATACGTTATTCGTTAGGCGTTATACGTTATACGTTATACGTTATACGTTATACGTTATACGGTATACGATATACGTTATGCGTTATATGTTATACGTTATACGTTATACGTTATACGTCATAGGTTATACGTTATACGTTATACGTTATACATTGTACGTTATACGTTATACGTTATACCTTATACGTTATACGTTATACGTTATACGTTATACGGTATACGTTATACGTTATACGTTATACGTTATACTTTATACGTTATACGTTATACCTTATACGTTATACGTTATACGTTATACGTTATACGGTATACGTTATACGTTATACGTTATACGTTATACTTTATACGTTATACGTTATACGTTATACGTTATACGTTAAACGTTATACGTTATACGTTATACGTTATAGGTTATACGTTATACGTTATAGGTTATACGTTATACGTTATACGTTATACTTTATACGTTATACGTTATACGTTATACGTTATACGTTATACGTTATATGTTATACGTTATACGTTATACGTTATACGTTATACGTTATACGTTTTACGATATACGTTATAAATACGTTATACGTTCTACGTTATACGTTTTACGTTACACGTTATACGTTACACGTTATACGTTACACGTTATTCGTAATACATTATACGTGATACGGTATACGTTATACGCTATACGTTATACGGTGTACGATATACGTTATGCGTTTTACGTTATTCGTGATACATTATACGTTATACGTTATACGTTATACGTTATACGTTATACGTTATACGTTATGCGTTATACGTTTTACGTTATACGTTATACGTTATACGTTATACGTTATACGTTATACGTTATACGTTAAACGTTATACGTTATACGTTATACGTTATACGTTATACGTTATACGTTATACGTTATACGTTATACGTTATACGTTATACGTTATACGTTATACGTTATACGTTATACGTTATACGTTATACGTTATACGTTAGACGTTATACGTTATACCTTATACTTTATACGTTATACATTATACGTTATACGTTATACGTTAAACGTTATACGTTATACGTTATACGGTATACGATATACGTAATACGTTATACGTTATACGTTATACGATATACGTTATACGTTATACGTTATACGTTAAACGTTATACGTTATACGTTATACGTTATACGCTATACGTTATACGTCATAGGTCATACGTTACACGTTATTCGTTAGGCGTTATGCGTTATACGTTATACGTTATACGTTATACGTTATACGTTATACGTTATGCGTTATACGTTTTACGTTATACGTTATACGTTATACATTGTACGTTATACGTTATACGTTATACCTTATACGTTATACGTTATACGTTATACGTTATACGGTATACGATATACGTAATACGTTATACGTTATACGTTATACGATATACGTTATACGTTATACGTTATACGTTATACGTCATAGGTTATACGTTATACGTTATACGATATACGTGATACGTTATACGTTATACGTTATACGTCATAAGTTATACGTTATACGTTATTCGTTAGGCGTTATACGTTATACGTTATACGTTATACGTTATACATTACATGTTATACGTTCTACGTTATACGTTATACGTTATACGTTATACGTTATACGTTATACGTTATACGTTATACGTTATACGTTATACGTTATACGTTATACGATATACGTTATACGTTATACGTTATACGTTATACGTTAGACGTTATACGTTATACGTTATACGTTATACGATATACGTGATACGTTATACGTTATACGTTATACGTCATAGGTCATACGTTACACGTTATTCGTTAGGCGTTATGCGTTATACGTTATACGTTATACGTTATACGTTATACGTTATACGTTATGCGTTATACGTTTTACGTTATACGTTATACGTTATACATTGTACGTTATACGTTATACGTTATACCTTATACGTTATACGTTATACGTTATACGTTATACGGTATACGATATACGTAATACGTTATACGTTATACGTTATACGATATACGTTATACGTTATACGTTATACGTTATACGTCATAGGTTATACGTTATACGTTATTCGTTAGGCGTTATACGTTATACGTTATACGTTATACGTTATACGTTATACGGTATACGATATACGTTATGCGTTATATGTTATACGATATACGTTATACGTTATACGTTATACGTTATACGTTATACGTCATACGTTATACGTTATGCGTTATACGTTATACGTTATACGTTATACGTTATACGTTATACGTTATACGTTATACGTTATACGTTATACGTTATACCTTATACGTTATACGTTATACGTTATACGTTATACGTTATACGTTATACGTTATACGTTATACGTTATACGTTATACGTTATACGTTATACATTATACGTTATACGTTATACGTTATACGTTATACGTTATACGTCATACGTTATACGTTATGCGTTATACGTTATACGTTATACGTTATACGTTATACGTTATACATTGTACGTTATACGTTATACGTTATACCTTATACGTTATACGTTATACGTTATACGTTATACGGTATACGTTATACGTTATACGTTATACGTTATACTTTATACGTTATACGTTATACGTTATACGTTATACGTTAAACGTTATACGTTATACGTTATACGTTATAGGTTATACGTTATACGTTATAGGTTATACGTTATACGTTATACGTTATACTTTATACGTTATACGTTATACGTTATACGTTATACGTTATATGTTATACGTTATACGTTATACGTTATACGTTATACGTTATACGTTATACGTTTTACGATATACGTTATAAATACGTTATACGTTCTACGTTATACGTTTTACGTTACACGTTATACGTTACACGTTATACGTTACACGTTATTCGTAATACATTATACGTGATACGGTATACGTTATACGCTATACGTTATACGGTGTACGATATACGTTATGCGTTTTACGTTATTCGTGATACATTATACGTTATACGTTATACGTTATACGTTATACGTTATACGTTATACGTTATGCGTTATACGTTTTACGTTATACGTTATACGTTATACGTTATACGTTATACGTTATACGTTATACGTTAAACGTTATACGTTATACGTTATACGTTATACGTTATACGTTATACGTTATACGTTATACGTTATACGTTATACGTTATACGTTATACGTTATACGTTATACGTTATACGTTATACGTTATACGTTATACGTTATACGTTAGACGTTATACGTTATACCTTATACTTTATACGTTATACGTTATACGTTATACGTTATACGTTAAACGTTATACGTTATACGTTATACGGTATACGATATACGTAATACGTTATACGTTATACGTTATACGATATACGTTATACGTTATACGTTATACGTTAAACGTTATACGTTATACGTTATACGTTATACGCTATACGTTATACGTTATACGTTATACGTTATACGTTATACGTTATACGTTATACGTTATACGTCATAGGTTATACGTTATACGTTATTCGTTAGGCGTTATACGTTATACGTTATACGTTATACGTTATACGTATTACGATATACGTTATAAATACGTTATACGTTCTACGTTATACGTTTTACGTTACACGTTATACGTTACACGTTATACGTTACACGTTATTCGTAATACATTATACGTGATACGGTATACGTTATACGCTATACGTTATACGGTGTACGATATACGTTATGCGTTTTACGTTATTCGTGATACATTATACGTTATACGTCATACGTTATACGTTATACGTTATACGTTATACGTTACACGTTATTCGTAATACATTATACGTGATACGGTATACGTTGTACGTTATACGTTATACGTTATACGTTATACGTTATACGTTATACGTTATACGTTATACGTTATACGTTATACGTTATACGTTATACGTTATACGTTATACGTTATACGTTATACGTTATACGTTATACGTTATACGTTATACGTTATACGTTACATGTTATACGTTCTACGTTCTACGTTATACGTTATACGTTACATGTTATACGTTCTACGTTATACGTTATACGTTATACGTTATACGTTATACGTTGTACGTTATAAGTTATACGTTATACGTTATACGTTATACGTTATACGTTATACGTTATACGTTATACGTTATACGTTATACGTTATACGTTATACGTTATACGTTATACGTTATACGTTATACGTTATACGTTATACGTTATACGTTATACGTTATACGTCATACGTTATACGTTATACGTTATTCGTTATACGTTATACGGTATACGATATACGTTATGCGTTATATGTTATACGTTATACGTTATACGTTATACGTTATACGTTATACGTTATACGGTATACGATATACGTTATGCGTTTTTCGTTATTCGTGATACGTTATACGTTATACGTTATACGTTATACGTTATACGTTATACGTAATACGTTATACGTTATACGTTATACGTAATACGTTATACGTTATACGTTATACGATATACGTGATATGTTATACGTTATACGTTATACGTCATAGGTTATACGTTACACGTTATTCGTTAGGCGTTATACGTTATACGTTATACGTCATAGGTTATACGTTACACGTTATTCGTTAGGCGTTATACGTTATACGTTATACGTTATACGTTATACGTTATACGTTATACGTTATACGTTATACGTTATACGTTATACGTTATACGTTATACGTTATACGTTATACGTTATACGTTATACGTTATACGTTATACGTTATACGTTATACGTTACATGTTATACGTTGTACGTTATACGTTATACGTTACATGTTATACGTTCTACGTTATACGTTATACGTTATACGTTGTACGTTATACGTTATACGTTATACGTTATACGTTATACGTTATACGTTATACGTTATACGTTATACGTTATACGTTATACGTTATACGTTATACGTTAGACGTTATACGTTATACGTTATACGTTATACGTTATACGTTATACGTTATACGTTATACGTCATACGTTATACGTTATACGTTATACGTTATACGTTATACGTTATACGTTATACGTTACACGTTATTCGTAATACATTATACGTGATACGGTATACGTTGTACGTTATACGTTATACGTTATACGTTATACGTTATACGTTATACGTTATACGTTATACGTTATACGTTATACGTTATACGTTATACGTTATACGTTATACGTTATACGTTATACGTTATACGTTATGCGTTACATGTTATACGTTCTACGTTATACTTTATACGTTACATGTTATACGTTCTACGTTATACGTTATACGTTATACGTTATACGTTATACGTTGTACGTTATAAGTTATACGTTATACGTTATACGTTATACGTTATACGTTATACGTTATACGTTATACGTTATACGTTATACGTTATACGTTATACGTTATACGTTATACGTTATACGTTATACGTTATACGTTATACGTTATACGTCATACGTTATACGTTATACGTTATTCGTTATACGTTATACGGTATACGATATACGTTATGCGTTATATGTTATACGTTATACGTTATACGTTATACGTTATACGTTATATGTTATACGTTATTCGTAATACATTATACGTGATACGGTATACGTTGTACGTCATACGTTATACGTTATACGTTATACGTTATACGTTATACGTTATACGTTATACGTTATACGTTATACGTTATACGTAATACGTTATACGTTATACATTATACGTTATACGTTATACGTTATACGTTATACGGTATACGATATACGTTATGCGTTATATGTTATACGATATACGTTATACGTTATACGTTATACGTTATACGTTATACGTTATACATTATACGTTATACGTTATACGTTATACGTTATGCGGTATACGATATACGTTATGCGTTATATGTTATACGATATACGTTATACGTTATACGTTATACGTTATACGTAATACGTTATACGTTATACGGTATACGTTATACGTTATACGTTATACGTTATACGTTATACGTTATACGTTATACGTTATACGTTATACGTTATACGTTATACGTTATGCGTTACATGTTATACGTTCTACGTTATACGTTATACGTTATATGTTATACGTTCTACGTTATACGTTATACGTTATACGTTATACGTTATACGTTGTACGTTATAAGTTATACGTTATACGTTATACGTTATACGTTATGCGTTATACGTTATACGTTATACGTTATACGTTATACGTTATACGTTATACGTTATACGTTATACGTTATACGTTATACGTTATACGTTATACGTTATACGTTATACGTTATACGTTATACGTTATACGTTATACGTTATACGTTATACGTTATACGATATACGGTATACGATATACGTTATTCGTTTTACGTTATTCGTGATACGTTATACGTTATACGTAATACGTTATACGTTATACGTTATACGTAATACGTTATACGTTATACGTTATACGATATACGTTATACGTTATACGTTATACGTTATACGTCATAGGTTATACGTTATACGTTATTCGTTAGGCGTTATACGTTATACGTTATACGTTATACGTTATACGTTATACGTTATACGGTATACGATATACGTTATGCATTATACGTGATACGGTATACGTTGTACGTTATACGTTATACGTTATACGTTATACGTTATACGTTATTCGTAATACATTATACGTGATACGGTATACGTTGTACGTTATACGTTATACGTTATACGTTATACGTTATACGTTATACGTTATACGTTATACGTTATACGTTATACGTTATACGTTATACGTTATACGTTATACGTTATACGTTATACGTTATACGTTATACGTTATACGTTATACGTTATACGTTATACGTTATACGTTATACATTACATGTTATACGTTCTACGTTATACGTTATACGTTATACGTTATACGTTATACGTTATACGTTATACGTTATACGTTATACGTTATACGTTATACGTTATACGTTATACGTTATACGATATACGTTATACGTTATACGTTATACGTTATACGTTAGACGTTATACGTTATACGTTATACGTTATACGATATACGTGATACGTTATACGTTATACGTTATACGTCATAGGTCATACGTTACACGTTATTCGTTAGGCGTTATGCGTTATACGTTATACGTTATACGTTATACGTTATACGTTATACGTTATACGTTATGCGTTATACGTTTTACGTTATACGTTATACGTTATACATTGTACGTTATACGTTATACGTTATACCTTATACGTTATACGTTATACGTTATACGTTATACGGTATACGATATACGTAATACGTTATACGTTATACGTTATACGATATACGTTATACGTTATACGTTATACGTTATACGTCATAGGTTATACGTTATACGTTATTCGTTAGGCGTTATACGTTATACGTTATACGTTATACGTTATACGTTATACGGTATACGATATACGTTATGCGTTATATGTTATACGATATACGTTATACGTTATACGTTATACGTTATACGTTATACGTCATACGTTATACGTTATGCGTTATACGTTATACGTTATACGTTATACGTTATACGTTATACGTTATACGTTATACGTTATACGTTATACGTTATACCTTATACGTTATACGTTATACGTTATACGTTATACGTTATACGTTATACGTTATACGTTATACGTTATACGTTATACGTTATACATTATACGTTATACGTTATACGTTATACGTTATACGTTATACGTCATACGTTATACGTTATGCGTTATACGTTATACGTTATACGTTATACGTTATACGTTATACATTGTACGTTATACGTTATACGTTATACCTTATACGTTATACGTTATACGTTATACGTTATACGGTATACGTTATACGTTATACGTTATACGTTATACTTTATACGTTATACGTTATACGTTATACGTTATACGTTAAACGTTATACGTTATACGTTATACGTTATAGGTTATACGTTATACGTTATAGGTTATACGTTATACGTTATACGTTATACTTTATACGTTATACGTTATACGTTATACGTTATACGTTATACGTTATATGTTATACGTTATACGTTATACGTTATACGTTATACGTTATACGTTTTACGATATACGTTATAAATACGTTATACGTTCTACGTTATACGTTTTACGTTACACGTTATACGTTACACGTTATACGTTACACGTTATTCGTAATACATTATACGTGATACGGTATACGTTATACGCTATACGTTATACGGTGTACGATATACGTTATGCGTTTTACGTTATTCGTGATACATTATACGTTATACGTTATACGTTATACGTTATACGTTATACGTTATACGTTATGCGTTATACGTTTTACGTTATACGTTATACGTTATACGTTATACGTTATACGTTATACGTTATACGTTAAACGTTATACGTTATACGTTATACGTTATACGTTATACGTTATACGTTATACGTTATACGTTATACGTTATACGTTATACGTTATACGTTATACGTTATACGTTATACGTTATACGTTATACGTTATACGTTAGACGTTATACGTTATACCTTATACTTTATACGTTATACGTTATACGTTATACGTTATACGTTAAACGTTATACGTTATACGTTATACGGTATACGATATACGTAATACGTTATACGTTATACGTTATACGATATACGTTATACGTTATACGTTATACGTTAAACGTTATACGTTATACGTTATACGTTATACGCTATACGTTATACGTCATAGGTCATACGTTACACGTTATTCGTTAGGCGTTATGCGTTATACGTTATACGTTATACGTTATACGTTATACGTTATACGTTATGCGTTATACGTTTTACGTTATACGTTATACGTTATACATTGTACGTTATACGTTATACGTTATACCTTATACGTTATACGTTATACGTTATACGTTATACGGTATACGATATACGTAATACGTTATACGTTATACGTTATACGATATACGTTATACGTTATACGTTATACGTTATACGTCATAGGTTATACGTTATACGTTATACGATATACGTGATACGTTATACGTTATACGTTATACGTCATAAGTTATACGTTATACGTTATTCGTTAGGCGTTATACGTTATACGTTATACGTTATACGTTATACATTACATGTTATACGTTCTACGTTATACGTTATACGTTATACGTTATACGTTATACGTTATACGTTATACGTTATACGTTATACGTTATACGTTATACGTTATACGATATACGTTATACGTTATACGTTATACGTTATACGTTAGACGTTATACGTTATACGTTATACGTTATACGATATACGTGATACGTTATACGTTATACGTTATACGTCATAGGTCATACGTTACACGTTATTCGTTAGGCGTTATGCGTTATACGTTATACGTTATACGTTATACGTTATACGTTATACGTTATGCGTTATACGTTTTACGTTATACGTTATACGTTATACATTGTACGTTATACGTTATACGTTATACCTTATACGTTATACGTTATACGTTATACGTTATACGGTATACGATATACGTAATACGTTATACGTTATACGTTATACGATATACGTTATACGTTATACGTTATACGTTATACGTCATAGGTTATACGTTATACGTTATTCGTTAGGCGTTATACGTTATACGTTATACGTTATACGTTATACGTTATACGGTATACGATATACGTTATGCGTTATATGTTATACGATATACGTTATACGTTATACGTTATACGTTATACGTTATACGTCATACGTTATACGTTATGCGTTATACGTTATACGTTATACGTTATACGTTATACGTTATACGTTATACGTTATACGTTATACGTTATACGTTATACCTTATACGTTATACGTTATACGTTATACGTTATACGTTATACGTTATACGTTATACGTTATACGTTATACGTTATACGTTATACGTTATACATTATACGTTATACGTTATACGTTATACGTTATACGTTATACGTCATACGTTATACGTTATGCGTTATACGTTATACGTTATACGTTATACGTTATACGTTATACATTGTACGTTATACGTTATACGTTATACCTTATACGTTATACGTTATACGTTATACGTTATACGGTATACGTTATACGTTATACGTTATACGTTATACTTTATACGTTATACGTTATACGTTATACGTTATACGTTAAACGTTATACGTTATACGTTATACGTTATAGGTTATACGTTATACGTTATAGGTTATACGTTATACGTTATACGTTATACTTTATACGTTATACGTTATACGTTATACGTTATACGTTATATGTTATACGTTATACGTTATACGTTATACGTTATACGTTATACGTTATACGTTTTACGATATACGTTATAAATACGTTATACGTTCTACGTTATACGTTTTACGTTACACGTTATACGTTACACGTTATACGTTACACGTTATTCGTAATACATTATACGTGATACGGTATACGTTATACGCTATACGTTATACGGTGTACGATATACGTTATGCGTTTTACGTTATTCGTGATACATTATACGTTATACGTTATACGTTATACGTTATACGTTATACGTTATACGTTATGCGTTATACGTTTTACGTTATACGTTATACGTTATACGTTATACGTTATACGTTATACGTTATACGTTAAACGTTATACGTTATACGTTATACGTTATACGTTATACGTTATACGTTATACGTTATACGTTATACGTTATACGTTATACGTTATACGTTATACGTTATACGTTATACGTTATACGTTATACGTTATACGTTATACGTTAGACGTTATACGTTATACCTTATACTTTATACGTTATACGTTATACGTTATACGTTATACGTTAAACGTTATACGTTATACGTTATACGGTATACGATATACGTAATACGTTATACGTTATACGTTATACGATATACGTTATACGTTATACGTTATACGTTAAACGTTATACGTTATACGTTATACGTTATACGCTATACGTTATACGTTATACGTTATACGTTATACGTTATACGTTATACGTTATACGTTATACGTCATAGGTTATACGTTATACGTTATTCGTTAGGCGTTATACGTTATACGTTATACGTTATACGTTATACGTATTACGATATACGTTATAAATACGTTATACGTTCTACGTTATACGTTTTACGTTACACGTTATACGTTACACGTTATACGTTACACGTTATTCGTAATACATTATACGTGATACGGTATACGTTATACGCTATACGTTATACGGTGTACGATATACGTTATGCGTTTTACGTTATACGTTATACGTTATACGTTATACGTTATACGGTATACGATATACGTTATGCGTTTTACGTTATTCGTGATACGTTATACGTTATACGTTATACGTTATACGTTATACGTTATACGTTATATGTAATACGTTATACGTTATACGTTATACGATATACGTGATACGTTATACGTTATACGTTATACGTCATAGGTTATACGATATACGTCATTCGTTAGGCGTTATACGTTATACGTTATACGTTATACGTTATACGTTATACGTTATACGGTATACGATATACGTTATGCGTTATATGTTATAAGTTATACGTTATACGTTATACGTTATACGTAATACGTTATACGTTATACGTTATACGATATACGTGATACGTTATACGTTATACGTTATACGTCATAAGTTATACGTTATACGTTATTCGTTAGGCGTTATACGTTATACGTTATACGTTATACGTTATACGTTATACGTTATACGGTATACGATATACGTTATGCGTTATATGTTATACGTTATACGTTATACGTTATACGTCATAGGTTATACGTTATACGTTATTCGCTAGGCGTTATACGTTATACGTTATACGTTATACGTTATACGTTATACGGTATACGATATACGTTATGCGTTATACGTTTTACGTTATTCGTTTTACGTTATACGTTATACGTTATGCGTTATACGTTTTACGTTATTCGTTATACGTTATACGTTATACATTATACGTTATACGTTATACGTTATACGTTATACGTAATACGTTATACGTTATACGTTATACGATATACGTGATACGTTATACGTTATACGTAATACGTTATACGTTATACGTTATACGATATACGTGATACGTTATACGTTATACGTTATACGCCATAGGTTATACGTTATACGTTATTCGTTATGCGTTACACGTTATACGTTATACGTTATACGTTATACGTTATACGGTATACGATATACGTTATGCGTTTTACGTTATTCGTGATACCTAATACGTTATACGTTATACGATATACGTTATACGTTATACGTTATACGTTATACGTAATACGTTATACGTTATACGGTATACGTTATACGTTATACGTTATACGTTATACGTTATACGTTATACGTTATACGTTATACGTTATACGTTATGCGTTACATGTTATACGTTCTACGTTATACGTTATACGTTATATGTTATACGTTCTACGTTATACGTTATACGTTATACGTTATACGTTATACGTTATACGTTGTACGTTATAAGTTATACGTTATACGTTATACGTTATATGTTATACGTTATTCGTAATACATTATACGTGATACGGTATACGTTGTACGTCATACGTTATACGTTATACGTTATACGTTATACGTTATACGTTATACGTTATACGTTATACGTTATACGTTATACGTAATACGTTATACGTTATACATTATACGTTATACGTTATACGTTATACGTTATACGGTATACGATATACGTTATGCCTTATATGTTATACGATATACGTTATACGTTATACGTTATACGTTATACGTTATACGTTATACATTATACGTTATACGTTATACGTTATACGTTATGCGGTATACGATATACGTTATGCGTTATATGTTATACGATATACGTTATACGTTATACGTTATACGTTATACGTAATACGTTATACGTTATACGGTATACGTTATACGTTATACGTTATACGTTATACGTTATACGTTATACGTTATACGTTATACGTTATACGTTATGCGTTACATGTTATACGTTCTACGTTATACGTTATACGTTATATGTTATACGTTCTACGTTATACGTTATACGTTATACGTTATACGTTATACGTTGTACGTTATAAGTTATACGTTATACGTTATACGTTATACGTTATACGTTATACGTTATACGTTATACGTTATACGTTATACGTTATACGTTATACGTTATACGTTATACGTTATACGTTATAATTTATACGTTATACGTTATACGTTATACGTTATACGTCATAGGTTATACGTTATGCGTTATACGTTATACGTTATACGTTATACGTTATACGTTATACGTTACACGTCATACGTTACACGTAATACGTTATACGTTATACGTAATACGATATACGTTATACGTTATACGTCATAGGGTATACGTTATACGTTATACGTTATACGTTATACGTTATACGTTATACGTTATACGTTATACGTTATACGTTATACGTTATACGTTATACGTTATACGTTATACGTTATACGTTATACGTTATACGTTATACGTTATACGTTATACGTTATACGTTATACGTTATACGTTATACGTTATACGTTATACGTTCGACGTTATACGTTATACGTTATACGTTATACGATATACGTGATACGTTATACGTTATACGTTATACGTCATAGGTCATACGTTACACGTTATTCGTTAGGCGTTATGCGTTATACGTTATACGTTATACGTTATACGTTATACGTTATACGTTATGCGTTATACGTTTTACGTTATACGTTATACGTTATACATTGTATGTTATACCTTATACGTTATACCTTATACGTTATACGTTATACGTTATACGTTATACGGTATACGATATACGTAATACGTTATACGTTATACGTTATACGATATACGTTATACGTTATACGTTATACGTTAAACGTTATACGTTATACGTTATACGTTATACGCTATACGTTATACGTTATACGTTATACGTTATACGTTATACGTTATACGTTATACGTTATACGTCATAGGTTATACGTTATACGTTATTCGTTAGGCGTTATACGTTATACGTTATACGTTATACGTTATACGTTATACGTTATACGGTATACGATATACGTCATGCGTTGTACGTTTTACGTTATTCGTTTTACGTTATACGTTATACGTTATGCGTTATACGTTTTACGTTATTCGTTATACGTTATACGTTATACGTTATACGTTATACGTAATACGTTATACGTTATACGTTATATGTAATACGTTATACGTTATACGTTATACGATATACGTTATACGTTATACGTTATACGTTATACGTTATACGTTATACGTTATACGTTATACGTTATACGTTATACGTTATACGTTATACGTTATACGTTATACGTTATACGTTATACGTTATACGTTATACGTTATACGTTAGACGTTATACGTTATACGTTATACGTTATACGTTATACGTTATACGTTATACGTTATACGTCATACGTTATACGTTATACGTTATACGTTATACGTTATACGGTATACGATATACGTTATGCGTTATATGTTATACGTTATACGTTATACGTTATATGTTATACGTTATACGGTATACGATATACGTTATACGTTTTACGTTATTCGAGATACGTTATACGTTATACGTTATATGTTATACGTCATAGGTTATACGTTATACGTTATTCGTTATGCGTTATACGTTATACGTTATACGTTATACGTTATACGTTATACGGTATACGATATACGTTATGCGTTTTACGTTATTCGTGATACGTTATACGTTAGACGTTATACGTTATACGTCATAGGTTATACGTTATACGTTATACGTTAAACATTATACGTTATACGTTATACGTTATGCGTTATATGTTATACGATATACGTTATACGTTATACGTTATACGTTATACGTTATACGGTATACGATATACGTTATGCGTTTTACGTTATTCGTGATACGTTATACGTTATACGTTATACGTTATACGTTATACTTTATACGTAATACGTTATACGTTATACGTTATACGTAATACGTTATACGTTATACGTTATACGATATACGTGATACGTTATACGTTATACGTTATACGTCATAGGTTATACGTTACACGTTATTCGTTAGGCGTTATACGTTATACGTTATACGTTATACGTTATACGTTATACGTTTTACGTTATACGTTATACGTTATACGTTATACGTTATACGTTATACGGTATACGATATACGTTATGCGTTATATGTTATACGTTATACGTTATACGTTATACGTTATACGTTATACGTTATACGTTATACGTTATACGTTATACGGTATACGATATACGTTATGCGTTTTACGTTATTCGTGATACGTTATACGTTATACGTTATACGTTATACGTCATAGGTTATACGTTATACGTTATACGTTATACATTATACGTTATACGTCATACGTTATACGTTATACGTTATACGTTATACGTTACACGTTATTCGTAATACATTATACGTGATACGGTATACGTTGTACGTTATACGTTATACGTTATACGTTATACGTTATACGTTATACGTTATACGTTATACGTTATACGTTATACGTTATACGTTATACGTTATACGTTATACGTTATACGTTATACGTTATACGTTATACGTTATACGTTATACGTTATACGTTATACGTTACATGTTATACGTTCTACGTTCTACGTTATACGTTATACGTTACATGTTATACGTTCTACGTTATACGTTATACGTTATACGTTATACGTTATACGTTGTACGTTATAAGTTATACGTTATACGTTATACGTTATACGTTATACGTTATACGTTATACGTTATACGTTATACGTTATACGTTATACGTTATACGTTATACGTTATACGTTATACGTTATACGTTATACGTTATACGTTATACGTTATACGTTATACGTCATACGTTATACGTTATACGTTATTCGTTATACGTTATACGGTATACGATATACGTTATGCGTTATATGTTATACGTTATACGTTATACGTTATACGTTATACGTTATACGTTATACGTTATACGGTATACGATATACGTTATGCGTTTTTCGTTATTCGTGATACGTTATACGTTATACGTTATACGTTATACGTTATACGTTATACGTAATACGTTATACGTTATACGTTATACGTAATACGTTATACGTTATACGTTATACGTAATACGTTATACGTTATACGTTATACGATATACGTGATATGTTATACGTTATACGTTATACGTCATAGGTTATACGTTACACGTTATTCGTTAGGCGTTATACGTTATACGTTATACGTTATACGTTATACGTTATACGTTATACGTTATACGTTATACGTTATACGTTATACGTTATACGTTATACGTTATACGTTATACGTTATACGTTATACGTTATACGTTATACGTTATACGTTACATGTTATACGTTGTACGTTATACGTTATACGTTACATGTTATACGTTCTACGTTATACGTTATACGTTATACGTTGTACGTTATACGTTATACGTTATACGTTATACGTTATACGTTATACGTTATACGTTATACGTTATACGTTATACGTTATACGTTATACGTTATACGTTAGACGTTATACGTTATACGTTATACGTTATACGTTATACGTTATACGTTATACGTTATACGTCATACGTTATACGTTATACGTTATACGTTATACGTTATACGTTATACGTTATACGTTACACGTTATTCGTAATACATTATACGTGATACGGTATACGTTGTACGTTATACGTTATACGTTATACGTTATACGTTATACGTTATACGTTATACGTTATACGTTATACGTTATACGTTATACGTTATACGTTATACGTTATACGTTATACGTTATACGTTATGCGTTACATGTTATACGTTCTACGTTATACTTTATACGTTACATGTTATACGTTCTACGTTATACGTTTTACGTTATACGTTATACGTTATACGTTATACGTTATACGGTATACGATATACGTTATGCGTTTTACGTTATTCGTGATACGTTATACGTTATACGTTATACGTTATACGTTATACGTTATACGTTATATGTAATACGTTATACGTTATACGTTATACGATATACGTGATACGTTATACGTTATACCTTATACGTTATACGTTATACGTTATACGTTATACGGTATACGATATACGTAATACGTTATACGTTATACGTTATACGATATACGTTATACGTTATACGTTATACGTTATACGTCATAGGTTATACGTTATACGTTATTCGTTAGGCGTTATACGTTATACGTTATACGTTATACGTTATACGTTATACGGTATACGATATACGTTATGCGTTATATGTTATACGATATACGTTATACGTTATACGTTATACGTTATACGTTATACGTCATACGTTATACGTTATGCGTTATACGTTATACGTTATACGTTATACGTTATACGTTATACGTTATACGTTATACGTTATACGTTATACGTTATACCTTATACGTTATACGTTATACGTTATACGTTATACGTTATACGTTATACGTTATACGTTATGCGTTTTACGTTATTCGTGATACATTATACGTTATACGTTATACGTTATACGTTATACGTTATACGTTATACGTTATGCGTTATACGTTTTACGTTATACGTTATACGTTATACGTTATACGTTATACGTTATACGTTATACGTTAAACGTTATACGTTATACGTTATACGTTATACGTTATACGTTATACGTTATACGTTATACGTTATACGTTATACGTTATACGTTATACGTTATACGTTATACGTTATACGTTATACGTTATACGTTATACGTTATACGTTATACGTTATACGTTAGACGTTATACGTTATACCTTATACTTTATACGTTATACGTTATACGTTATACGTTATACGTTAAACGTTATACGTTATACGTTATACGGTATACGATATACGTAATACGTTATACGTTATACGTTATACGATATACGTTATACGTTATACGTTATACGTTAAACGTTATACGTTATACGTTATACGTTATACGCTATACGTTATACGTTATACGTTATACGTTATACGTTATACGTTATACGTTATACGTTATACGTTATACGTCATAGGTTATACGTTATACGTTATTCGTTAGGCGTTATACGTTATACGTTATACGTTATACGTTATACGTATTACGATATACGTTATAAATACGTTATACGTTCTACGTTATACGTTTTACGTTACACGTTATACGTTACACGTTATACGTTACACGTTATTCGTAATACATTATACGTGATACGGTATACGTTATACGCTATACGTTATACGGTGTACGATATGCGTTATGCGTTTTACGTTATACGTTATACGTTATACGTTATACGTTATACGGTATACGATATACGTTATGCGTTTTACGTTATTCGTGATACGTTATACGTTATACGTTATACGTTATACGTTATACGTTATACGTTATATGTAATACGTTATACGTTATACGTTATACGATATACGTGATACGTTATACGTTATACGTTATACGTCATAGGTTATACGTTATACGTCATTCGTTAGGCGTTATACGTTATACGTTATACGTTATACGTTATACGTTATACGTTATACGGTATACGATATACGTTATGCGTTATATGTTATAAGTTATACGTTATACGTTATACGTTATACGTAATACGTTATACGTTATACGTTATACGATATACGTGATACGTTATACGTTATACGTTATACGTCATAAGTTATACGTTATACGTTATTCGTTAGGCGTTATACGTTATACGTTATACGTTATACGTTATACGTTATACGTTATACGTTATACGTTATACGTTATACGTTATACGTTATACGTTATACGTTATACGTTATACGTCATACGTTATACGTTATACGTTATTCGTTATACGTTATACGGTATACGATATACGTTATGCGTTATATGTTATACGTTATACGTTATACGTTATACGTTGTACGTTATAAGTTATACGTTATACGTTATACGTTATACGTTATACGTTATACGTTATACGTTATACGTTATACGTTATACGTTATACGTTATACGTTATACGTTATACGTTATACGTTATACGTTATACGTTATACGTTATACGTCATACGTTATACGTTATACGTTATTCGTTATACGTTATACGGTATACGATATACGTTATGCGTTATATGTTATACGTTATACGTTATACGTTATACGTTATACGTTATATGTTATACGTTATTCGTAATACATTATACGTGATACGGTATACGTTGTACGTCATACGTTATACGTTATACGTTATACGTTATACGTTATACGTTATACGTTATACGTTATACGTTATACGTTATACGTAATACGTTATACGTTATACATTATACGTTATACGTTATACGTTATACGTTATACGGTATACGATATACGTTATGCGTTATATGTTATACGATATACGTTATACGTTATACGTTATATGTTATACGTTCTACGTTATACGTTATACGTTATACGTTATACGTTATACGTTGTACGTTATAAGTTATACGTTATACGTTATACGTTATACGTTATACGTTATACGTTATACGTTATACGTTATACGTTATACGTTATACGTTATACGTTATACGTTATACGTTATACGTTATACGTTATACGTTATACGTTATACGTTATACGTTATACGTTATACGTTATACGTTATACGTTATACGTTATACGTTATACGTTATACGTTATACGTTATACGTTATACGATATACGGTATACGATATACGTTATTCGTTTTACGTTATTCGTGATACGTTATACGTTATACGTAATACGTTATACGTTATACGTTATACGTAATACGTTATACGTTATACGATATACGTTATGCGTTATATGTTATACGATATACGTTATACGTTATACGTTATACGTTATACGTTATACGTTATACATTATACGTTATACGTTATACGTTATACGTTATGCGGTATACGATATACGTTATGCGTTATATGTTATACGATATACGTTATACGTTATACGTTATACGTTATACGTAATACGTTATACGTTATACGGTATACGTTATACGTTATACGTTATACGTTATACGTTATACGTTATACGTTATACGTTATACGTTATACGTTATGCGTTACATGTTATACGTTCTACGTTATACGTTATACGTTATATGTTATACGTTCTACGTTATACGTTATACGTTATACGTTATACGTTATACGTTGTACGTTATAAGTTATACGTTATACGTTATACGTTATACGTTATACGTTATACGTTATACGTTATACGTTATACGTTATACGTTATACGTTATACGTTATACGTTATACGTTATACGTTATACGTTATACGTTATACGTTATACGTTATACGTTATACGTTATACGTTATACGTTATACGTTATACGTTATACGTTATACGTTATACGTTATACGATATACGGTATACGATATACGTTATTCGTTTTACGTTATTCGTGATACGTTATACGTTATACGTAATACGTTATACGTTATACGTTATACGTTATACGTAATACGTTATACGTTATACGTTATACGATATACGTTATACGTTATACGTTATACGTTATACGTCATAGGTTATACGTTATACGTTATTCGTTAGGCGTTATACGTTATACGTTATACGTTATACGTTATACGTTATACGTTATACGGTATACGATATACGTTATGCATTATACGTGATACGGTATACGTTGTACGTTATACGTTATACGTTATACGTTATACGTTATACGTTATTCGTAATACATTATACGTGATACGGTATACGTTGTACGTTATACGTTATACGTTATACGTTATACGTTATACGTTATACGTTATACGTTATACGTTATACGTTATACGTTATACGTTATACGTTATACGTTATACGTTATACGTTATACGTTATACGTTATACGTTATACGTTATACGTTATACGTTATACATTACATGTTATACGTTCTACGTTATACGTTATACGTTATACGTTATACGTTATACGTTATACGTTATACGTTATACGTTATACGTTATACGTTATACGTTATACGTTATACGATATACGTTATACGTTATACGTTATACGTTATACGTTAGACGTTATACGTTATACGTTATACGTTATACGATATACGTGATACGTTATACGTTATACGTTATACGTCATAGGTCATACGTTACACGTTATTCGTTAGGCGTTATGCGTTATACGTTATACGTTATACGTTATACGTTATACGTTATACGTTATGCGTTATACGTTTTACGTTATACGTTATACGTTATACATTGTACGTTATACGTTATACGTTATACGTTATACGTTATACGTTATACGTTATACGTTATACGGTATACGATATACGTAATACGTTATACGTTATACGTTATACGATATACGTTATACGTTATACGTTATACGTTATACGTCATAGGTTATACGTTATACGTTATTCGTTAGGCGTTATACGTTATACGTTATACGTTATACGTTATACGTTATACGGTATACGATATACGTTATGCGTTATATGTTATACGATATACGTTATACGTTATACGTTATACGTTATACGTTATACGTCATACGTTATACGTTATGCGTTATACGTTATACGTTATACGTTATACGTTATACGTTATACGTTATACGTTATACGTTATACGTTATACGTTATACCTTATACGTTATACGTTATACGTTATACGTTATACGTTATACGTTATACGTTATACGTTATACGTTATACGTTATACGTTAT
Organism: Ptiloglossa arizonensis; assembly: GCF_051014685.1. Taxonomy (NCBI): domain Eukaryota; kingdom Metazoa; phylum Arthropoda; class Insecta; order Hymenoptera; family Colletidae; genus Ptiloglossa; species Ptiloglossa arizonensis. The sequence goes on from NW_027478804.1 coordinate 209,722, forward strand.
ACATTATACGTTATACGTTATACGTTATACGTTATACGTTATACGTCATACGTTATACGTTATGCGTTATACGTTATACGTTATACGTTATACGTTATACGTTATACATTGTACGTTATACGTTATACGTTATACCTTATACGTTATACGTTATACGTTATACGTTATACGGTATACGTTATACGTTATACGTTATACGTTATACTTTATACGTTATACGTTATACGTTATACGTTATACGTTAAACGTTATACGTTATACGTTATACGTTATAGGTTATACGTTATACGTTATAGGTTATACGTTATACGTTATACGTTATACTTTATACGTTATACGTTATACGTTATACGTTATACGTTATATGTTATACGTTATACGTTATACGTTATACGTTATACGTTATACGTTTTACGATATACGTTATAAATACGTTATACGTTCTACGTTATACGTTTTACGTTACACGTTATACGTTACACGTTATACGTTACACGTTATTCGTAATACATTATACGTGATACGGTATACGTTATACGCTATACGTTATACGGTGTACGATATACGTTATGCGTTTTACGTTATTCGTGATACATTATACGTTATACGTTATACGTTATACGTTATACGTTATACGTTATACGTTATGCGTTATACGTTTTACGTTATACGTTATACGTTATACGTTATACGTTATACGTTATACGTTATACGTTAAACGTTATACGTTATACGTTATACGTTATACGTTATACGTTATACGTTATACGTTATACGTTATACGTTATACGTTATACGTTATACGTTATACGTTATACGTTATACGTTATACGTTATACGTTATACGTTATACGTTATACGTTAGACGTTATACGTTATACCTTATACTTTATACGTTATACGTTATACGTTATACGTTATACGTTAAACGTTATACGTTATACGTTATACGGTATACGATATACGTAATACGTTATACGTTATACGTTATACGATATACGTTATACGTTATACGTTATACGTTAAACGTTATACGTTATACGTTATACGTTATACGCTATACGTTATACGTTATACGTTATACGTTATACGTTATACGTTATACGTTATACGTTATACGTTATACGTCATAGGTTATACGTTATACGTTATTCGTTAGGCGTTATACGTTATACGTTATACGTTATACGTTATACGTATTACGATATACGTTATAAATACGTTATACGTTCTACGTTATACGTTTTACGTTACACGTTATACGTTACACGTTATACGTTACACGTTATTCGTAATACATTATACGTGATACGGTATACGTTATACGCTATACGTTATACGGTGTACGATATGCGTTATGCGTTTTACGTTATACGTTATACGTTATACGTTATACGTTATACGGTATACGATATACGTTATGCGTTTTACGTTATTCGTGATACGTTATACGTTATACGTTATACGTTATACGTTATACGTTATACGTTATATGTAATACGTTATACGTTATACGTTATACGATATACGTGATACGTTATACGTTATACGTTATACGTCATAGGTTATACGTTATACGTCATTCGTTAGGCGTTATACGTTATACGTTATACGTTATACGTTATACGTTATACGTTATACGGTATACGATATACGTTATGCGTTATATGTTATAAGTTATACGTTATACGTTATACGTTATACGTAATACGTTATACGTTATACGTTATACGATATACGTGATACGTTATACGTTATACGTTATACGTCATAAGTTATACGTTATACGTTATTCGTTAGGCGTTATACGTTATACGTTATACGTTATACGTTATACATTACATGTTATACGTTCTACGTTATACGTTATACGTTGTACGTTATACGTTATACGTTATACGTTATACGTTATACGTTATACGTTATACGTTATACGTTATACGATATACGTTATACGTTATACGTTATACGTTATACGTTAGACGTTATACGTTATACGTTATACGTTATACGATATACGTGATACGTTATACGTTATACGTTATACGTCATAGGTCATACGTTACACGTTATTCGTTAGGCGTTATGCGTTATACGTTATACGTTATACGTTATACGTTATACGTTATACGTTATGCGTTATACGTTTTACGTTATACGTTATACGTTATACATTGTACGTTATACGTTATACGTTATACCTTATACGTTATACGTTATACGTTATACGTTATACGGTATACGATATACGTAATACGTTATACGTTATACGTTATACGATATACGTTATACGTTATACGTTATACGTTATACGTCATAGGTTATACGTTATACGTTATTCGTTAGGCGTTATACGTTATACGTTATACGTTATACGTTATACGTTATACGGTATACGATATACGTTATGCGTTATATGTTATACGATATACGTTATACGTTATACGTTATACGTTATACGTTATACGTCATACGTTATACGTTATGCGTTATACGTTATACGTTATACGTTATACGTTATACGTTATACGTTATACGTTATACGTTATACGTTATACGTTATACCTTATACGTTATACGTTATACGTTATACGTTATACGTTATACGTTATACGTTATACGTTATGCGTTTTACGTTATTCGTGATACATTATACGTTATACGTTATACGTTATACGTTATACGTTATACGTTATACGTTATGCGTTATACGTTTTACGTTATACGTTATACGTTATACGTTATACGTTATACGTTATACGTTATACGTTAAACGTTATACGTTATACGTTATACGTTATACGTTATACGTTATACGTTATACGTTATACGTTATACGTTATACGTTATACGTTATACGTTATACGTTATACGTTATACGTTATACGTTATACGTTATACGTTATACGTTATACGTTAGACGTTATACGTTATACCTTATACTTTATACGTTATACGTTATACGTTATACGTTATACGTTAAACGTTATACGTTATACGTTATACGGTATACGATATACGTAATACGTTATACGTTATACGTTATACGATATACGTTATACGTTATACGTTATACGTTAAACGTTATACGTTATACGTTATACGTTATACGCTATACGTTATACGTTATACGTTATACGTTATACGTTATACGTTATACGTTATACGTTATACGTTATACGTCATAGGTTATACGTTATACGTTATTCGTTAGGCGTTATACGTTATACGTTATACGTTATAAGTTATACGTATTACGATATACGTTATAAATACGTTATACGTTCTACGTTATACGTTTTACGTTACACGTTATACGTTACACGTTATACGTTACACGTTATTCGTAATACATTATACGTGATACGGTATACGTTATACGCTATACGTTATACGGTGTACGATATGCGTTATGCGTTTTACGTTATACGTTATACGTTATACGTTATACGTTATACGGTATACGATATACGTTATGCGTTTTACGTTATTCGTGATACGTTATACGTTATACGTTATACGTTATACGTTATACGTTATACGTTATATGTAATACGTTATACGTTATACGTTATACGATATACGTGATACGTTATACGTTATACGTTATACGTCATAGGTTATACGTTATACGTCATTCGTTAGGCGTTATACGTTATACGTTATACGTTATACGTTATACGTTATACGTTATACGGTATACGATATACGTTATGCGTTATATGTTATAAGTTATACGTTATACGTTATACGTTATACGTAATACGTTATACGTTATACGTTATACGATATACGTGATACGTTATACGTTATACGTTATACGTCATAAGTTATACGTTATACGTTATTCGTTAGGCGTTATACGTTATACGTTATACGTTATACGTTATACATTACATGTTATACGTTCTACGTTATACGTTATACGTTATACGTTATACGTAATACGTTTATACGTTATACGTTATACGTTATACGTTATACGTTATACGTTATACGATATACGTTATACGTTATACGTTATACGTTATACGTTAGACGTTATACGTTATACGTTATACGTTATACGATATACGTGATACGTTATACGTTATACGTTATACGTCATAGGTCATACGTTACACGTTATTCGTTAGGCGTTATGCGTTATACGTTATACGTTATACGTTATACGTTATACGTTATACGTTATGCGTTATACGTTTTACGTTATACGTTATACGTTATACATTGTACGTTATACGTTATACGTTATACCTTATACGTTATACGTTATACGTTATACGTTATACGGTATACGATATACGTAATACGTTATACGTTATACGTTATACGATATACGTTATACGTTATACGTTATACGTTATACGTCATAGGTTATACGTTATACGTTATTCGTTAGGCGTTATACGTTATACGTTATACGTTATACGTTATACGTTATACGTTATACGGTATACGATATACGTTATGCGTTATATGTTATACGATATACGTTATACGTTATACGTTATACGTTATACGTTATACGTCATACGTTATACGTTATGCGTTATACGTTATACGTTATACGTTATACGTTATACGTTATACGTTATACGTTATACGTTATACGTTATACGTTATACGTTATACCTTATACGTTATACGTTATACGTTATACGTTATACGTTATACGTTATACGTTATACGTTATACGTTATACGTTATACGTTATACATTATACGTTTATACGTTATACGTTATACGTTATACGTTATACGTCATACGTTATACGTTATGCGTTATACGTTATACGTTATACGTTATACGTTATACGTTATACATTGTACGTTATACGTTATACGTTATACCTTATACGTTATACGTTATACGTTATACGTTATACGGTATACGTTATACGTTATACGTTATACGTTATACTTTATACGTTATACGTTATACGTTATACGTTATACGTTAAACGTTATACGTTATACGTTATACGTTATAGGTTATACGTTATACGTTATAGGTTATACGTTATACGTTATACGTTATACTTTATACGTTATACGTTATACGTTATACGTTATACGTTATATGTTATACGTTATACGTTATACGTTATACGTTATACGTTATACGTTTTACGATATACGTTATAAATACGTTATACGTTCTACGTTATACGTTTTACGTTACACGTTATACGTTACACGTTATACGTTACACGTTATTCGTAATACATTATACGTGATACGGTATACGTTATACGCTATACGTTATACGGTGTACGATATACGTTATGCGTTTTACGTTATTCGTGATACATTATACGTTATACGTTATACGTTATACGTTATACGTTATACGTTATACGTTATGCGTTATACGTTTTACGTTATACGTTATACGTTATACGTTATACGTTATACGTTATACGTTATACGTTAAACGTTATACGTTATACGTTATACGTTATACGTTATACGTTATACGTTATACGTTATACGTTATACGTTATACGTTATACGTTATACGTTATACGTTATACGTTATACGTTATACGTTATACGTTATACGTTATACGTTATACGTTAAACGTTATACGTTATACCTTATACTTTATACGTTATACGTTATACGTTATACGTTATACGTTAAACGTTATACGTTATACGTTATACGGTATACGATATACGTAATACGTTATACGTTATACGTTATACGATATACGTTATACGTTATACGTTATACGTTAAACGTTATACGTTATACGTTATACGTTATACGCTATACGTTATACGTTATACGTTATACGTTATACGTTATACGTTATACGTTATACGTTATACGTCATAGGTTATACGTTATACGTTATTCGTTAGGCGTTATACGTTATACGTTATACGTTATACGTTATACGTATTACGATATACGTTATAAATACGTTATACGTTCTACGTTATACGTTTTACGTTACACGTTATACGTTACACGTTATACGTTACACGTTATTCGTAATACATTATACGTGATACGGTATACGTTATACGCTATACGTTATACGGTGTACGATATACGTTATGCGTTTTACGTTATACGTTATACGTTATACGTTATACGTTATACGGTATACGATATACGTTATGCGTTTTACGTTATTCGTGATACGTTATACGTTATACGTTATACGTTATACGTTATACGTTATACGTTATATGTAATACGTTATACGTTATACGTTATACGATATACGTGATACGTTATACGTTATACGTTATACGTCATAGGTTATACGTTATACGTCATTCGTTAGGCGTTATACGTTATACGTTATACGTTATACGTTATACGTTATACGTTATACGGTATACGATATACGTTATGCGTTATATGTTATAAGTTATACGTTATACGTTATACGTTATACGTAATACGTTATACGTTATACGTTATACGATATACGTGATACGTTATACGTTATACGTTATACGTCATAAGTTATACGTTATACGTTATTCGTTAGGCGTTATACGTTATACGTTATACGTTATACGTTATACGTTATACGTTATACGGTATACGATATACGTTATGCGTTATATGTTATACGTTATACGTTATACGTTATACGTCATAGGTTATACGTTATACGTTATTCGTTAGGCGTTATACGTTATACGTTATACGTTATACGTTATACGTTATACGGTATACGATATATGTTATGCGTTATACGTTTTACGTTATTCGTTTTACGTTATACGTTATACGTTATGCGTTATACGTTTTACGTTATTCGTTATACGTTATACGTTATACATTATACGTTATACGTTATACGTTATACGTTATACGTAATACGTTATACGTTATACGTTATACGATATACGTGATACGTTATACGTTATACGTAATACGTTATACGTTATACGTTATACGATATACGTGATACGTTATACGTTATACGTTATACGCCATAGGTTATACGTTATACGTTATTCGTTATGCGTTACACGTTATACGTTATACGTTATACGTTATACGTTATACGGTATACGATATACGTTATGCGTTTTACGTTATTCGTGATACGTTATACGTTATACGTTATACGATATACGTTATACGTTATACGTTATACGTTATACGTAATACGTTATACGTTATACGGTATACGTTATACGTTATACGTTATACGTTATACGTTATACGTTATACGTTATACGTTATACGTTATACGTTATGCGTTACATGTTATACGTTCTACGTTATACGTTATACGTTATATGTTATACGTTCTACGTTATACGTTATACGTTATACGTTATACGTTATACGTTGTACGTTATAAGTTATACGTTATACGTTATACGTTATATGTTATACGTTATTCGTAATACATTATACGTGATACGGTATACGTTGTACGTCATACGTTATACGTTATACGTTATACGTTATACGTTATACGTTATACGTTATACGTTATACGTTATACGTTATACGTAATACGTTATACGTTATACATTATACGTTATACGTTATACGTTATACGTTATACGGTATACGATATACGTTATGCGTTATATGTTATACGATATACGTTATACGTTATACGTTATACGTTATACGTTATACGTTATACATTATACGTTATACGTTATACGTTATACGTTATGCGGTATACGATATACGTTATGCGTTATATGTTATACGATATACGTTATACGTTATACGTTATACGTTATACGTAATACGTTATACGTTATACGGTATACGTTATACGTTATACGTTATACGTTATACGTTATGCGTTATACGTTATACGTTATACGTTATACGTTATGCGTTACATGTTATACGTTCTACGTTATACGTTATACGTTATATGTTATACGTTCTACGTTATACGTTATACGTTATACGTTATACGTTATACGTTGTACGTTATAAGTTATACGTTATACGTTATACGTTATACGTTATACGTTATACGTTATACGTTATACGTTATAAATACGTTATACGTTCTACGTTATACGTTTTACGTTACACGTTATACGTTACACGTTATACGTTACACGTTATTCGTAATACATTATACGTGATACGGTATACGTTATACGCTATACGTTATACGGTGTACGATATACGTTATGCGTTTTACGTTATTCGTGATACATTATACGTTATACGTTATACGTTATACGTTATACGTTATACGTTATACGTTATGCGTTATACGTTTTACGTTATACGTTATACGTTATACGTTATACGTTATACGTTATACGTTATACGTTATACGTTAAACGTTATACGTTATACGTTATACGTTATACGTTATACGTTATACGTTATACGTTATACGTTATACGTTATACGTTATACGTTATACGTTATACGTTATACGTTATACGTTATACGTTATACGTTATACGTTATACGTTATACGTTAGACGTTATACGTTATACCTTATACTTTATACGTTATACGTTATACGTTATACGTTATACGTTAAACGTTATACGTTATACGTTATACGGTATACGATATACGTAATACGTTATACGTTATACGTTATACGATATACGTTATACGTTATACGTTATACGTTAAACGTTATACGTTATACGTTATACGTTATACGCTATACGTTATACGTTATACGTTATACGTTATACGTTATACGTTATACGTTATACGTTATACGTCATAGGTTATACGTTATACGTTATTCGTTAGGCGTTATACGTTATACGTTATACGTTATACGTTATACGTATTACGATATACGTTATAAATACGTTATACGTTCTACGTTATACGTTTTACGTTACACGTTATACGTTACACGTTATACGTTACACGTTATTCGTAATACATTATACGTGATACGGTATACGTTATACGCTATACGTTATACGGTGTACGATATACGTTATGCGTTTTACGTTATACGTTATACGTTATACGTTATACGTTATACGGTATACGATATACGTTATGCGTTTTACGTTATTCGTGATACGTTATACGTTATACGTTATACGTTATACGTTATACGTTATACGTTATACGTTATATGTAATACGTTATACGTTATACGTTATACGATATACGTGATACGTTATACGTTATACGTTATACGTCATAGGTTATACGTTATACGTCATTCGTTAGGCGTTATACGTTATACGTTATACGTTATACGTTATACGTTATACGTTATACGGTATACGATATACGTTATGCGTTATATGTTATAAGTTATACGTTATACGTTATACGTTATACGTAATACGTTATACGTTATACGTTATACGATATACGTGATACGTTATACGTTATACGTTATACGTCATAAGTTATACGTTATACGTTATTCGTTAGGCGTTATACGTTATACGTTATACGTTATACGTTATACGTTATACGTTATACGGTATACGATATACGTTATGCGTTATATGTTATACGTTATACGTTATACGTTATACGTCATAGGTTATACGTTATACGTTATTCGTTAGGCGTTATACGTTATACGTTATACGTTATACGTTATACGTTATACGGTATACGATATACGTTATGCGTTATACGTTTTACGTTATTCGTTTTACGTTATACGTTATACGTTATGCGTTATACGTTTTACGTTATTCGTTATACGTTATACGTTATACATTATACGTTATACGTTATACGTTATACGTTATACGTAATACGTTATACGTTATACGTTATACGATATACGTGATACGTTATACGTTATACGTAATACGTTATACGTTATACGTTATACGATATACGTGATACGTTATACGTTATACGTTATACGCCATAGGTTATACGTTATACGTTATTCGTTATGCGTTACACGTTATACGTTATACGTTATACGTTATACGTTATACGGTATACGATATACGTTATGCGTTTTACGTTATTCGTGATACGTTATACGTTATACGTTATACGATATACGTTATACGTTATACGTTATACGTTATACGTAATACGTTATACGTTATACGGTATACGTTATACGTTATACGTTATACGTTATACGTTATACGTTATACGTTATACGTTATACGTTATACGTTATGCGTTACATGTTATACGTTCTACGTTATACGTTATACGTTATATGTTATACGTTCTACGTTATACGTTATACGTTATACGTTATACGTTATACGTTGTACGTTATAAGTTATACGTTATACGTTATACGTTATATGTTATACGTTATTCGTAATACATTATACGTGATACGGTATACGTTGTACGTCATACGTTATACGTTATACGTTATACGTTATACGTTATACGTTATACGTTATACGTTATACGTTATACGTTATACGTTATACGTAATACGTTATACGTTATACATTATACGTTATACGTTATACGTTATACGTTATACGGTATACGATATACGTTATGCGTTATATGTTATACGATATACGTTATACGTTATACGTTATACGTTATACGTTATACGTTATACATTATACGTTATACGTTATACGTTATACGTTATGCGGTATACGATATACGTTATGCGTTATATGTTATACGATATACGTTATACGTTATACGTTATACGTTATACGTAATACGTTATACGTTATACGGTATACGTTATACGTTATACGTTATACGTTATACGTTATACGTTATACGTTATACGTTATACGTTATACGTTATGCGTTACATGTTATACGTTCTACGTTATACGTTATACGTTATATGTTATACGTTCTACGTTATACGTTATACGTTATACGTTATACGTTATACGTTGTACGTTATAAGTTATACGTTATACGTTATACGTTATACGTTATACGTTATACGTTATACGTTATACGTTATACGTTATACGTTATACGTTATACGTTATACGTTATACGTTATACGTTATACGTTATACGTTATACGTTATACGTTATACGTTATACGTTATACGTTATACGTTATACGTTATACGTTATACGTTATACGATATACGGTATACGATATACGTTATTCGTTTTACGTTATTCGTGATACGTTATACGTTATACGTAATACGTTATACGTTATACGTTATACGTAATACGTTATACGTTATACGTTATACGATATACGTTATACGTTATACGTTATACGTTATACGTCATAGGTTATACGTTATACGTTATTCGTTAGGCGTTATACGTTATACGTTATACGTTATACGTTATACGTTATACGTTATACGGTATACGATATACGTTATGCATTATACGTGATACGGTATACGTTGTACGTTATACGTTATACGTTATACGTTATACGTTATACGTTATTCGTAATACATTATACGTGATACGGTATACGTTGTACGTTATACGTTATACGTTATACGTTATACGTTATACGTTATACGTTATACGTTATACGTTATACGTTATACGTTATACGTTATACGTTATACGTTATACGTTATACGTTATACGTTATACGTTATACGTTATACGTTATACATTACATGTTATACGTTCTACGTTATACGTTATACGTTATACGTTATACGTTATACGTTATACGTTATACGTTATACGTTATACGTTATACGTTATACGTTATACGATATACGTTATACGTTATACGTTATACGTTATACGTTAGACGTTATACGTTATACGTTATACGTTATACGATATACGTGATACGTTATACGTTATACGTTATACGTCATAGGTCATACGTTACACGTTATTCGTTAGGCGTTATGCGTTATACGTTATACGTTATACGTTATACGTTATACGTTATACGTTATGCGTTATACGTTTTACGTTATACGTTATACGTTATACATTGTACGTTATACGTTATACGTTATACCTTATACGTTATACGTTATACGTTATACGTTATACGGTATACGATATACGTAATACGTTATACGTTATACGTTATACGATATACGTTATACGTTATACGTTATACGTTATACGTCATAGGTTATACGTTATACGTTATTCGTTAGGCGTTATACGTTATACGTTATACGTTATACGTTATACGTTATACGGTATACGATATACGTTATGCGTTATATGTTATACGATATACGTTATACGTTATACGTTATACGTTATACGTTATACGTCATACGTTATACGTTATGCGTTATACGTTATACGTTATACGTTATACGTTATACGTTATACGTTATACGTTATACGTTATACGTTATACGTTATACCTTATACGTTATACGTTATACGTTATACGTTATACGTTATACGTTATACGTTATACGTTATACGTTATACGTTATACGTTATACATTATACGTTATACGTTATAAGTTATACGTTATACGTTATACGTCATACGTTATACGTTATGCGTTATACGTTATACGTTATACGTTATACGTTATACGTTATACATTGTACGTTATACGTTATACGTTATACCTTATACGTTATACGTTATACGTTATACGTTATACGGTATACGTTATACGTTATACGTTATACGTTATACTTTATACGTTATACGTTATACGTTATACGTTATACGTTAAACGTTATACGTTATACGTTATACGTTATAGGTTATACGTTATACGTTATAGGTTATACGTTATACGTTATACGTTATACTTTATACGTTATACGTTATACGTTATACGTTATACGTTATATGTTATACGTTATACGTTATACGTTATACGTTATACGTTATACGTTTTACGATATACGTTATAAATACGTTATACGTTCTACGTTATACGTTTTACGTTACACGTTATACGTTACACGTTATACGTTACACGTTATTCGTAATACATTATACGTGATACGGTATACGTTATACGCTATACGTTATACGGTGTACGATATACGTTATGCGTTTTACGTTATTCGTGATACATTATACGTTATACGTTATACGTTATACGTTATACGTTATACGTTATACGTTAAACGTTATACGTTATACGTTATACGTTGTACGTTATACGTTATACGTTATACGTTATACGTTATACGTTATACGTTATACGTTATACGTTATACGTTATACGTTATACGTTATACGTTATACGTTATACGTTATACGTTATACGTTAGACGTTATACGTTATACCTTATACTTTATACGTTATACGTTATACGTTATACGTTATACGTTAAACGTTATACGTTATACGTTATACGGTATACGATATACGTAATACGTTATACGTTATACGTTATACGATATACGTTATACGTTATACGTTATACGTTAAACGTTATACGTTATACGTTATACGTTATACGCTATACGTTATACGTTATACGTTATACGTTATACGTTATACGTTATACGTTATACGTTATACGTTATACGTCATAGGTTATACGTTATACGTTATTCGTTAGGCGTTATACGTTATACGTTATACGTTATACGTTATACGTATTACGATATACGTTATAAATACGTTATACGTTCTACGTTATACGTTTTACGTTACACGTTATACGTTACACGTTATACGTTACACGTTATTCGTAATACATTATACGTGATACGGTATACGTTATACGCTATACGTTATACGGTGTACGATATGCGTTATGCGTTTTACGTTATACGTTATACGTTATACGTTATACGTTATACGGTATACGATATACGTTATGCGTTTTACGTTATTCGTGATACGTTATACGTTATACGTTATACGTTATACGTTATACGTTATACGTTATATGTAATACGTTATACGTTATACGTTATACGATATACGTGATACGTTATACGTTATACGTTATACGTCATAGGTTATACGTTATACGTCATTCGTTAGGCGTTATACGTTATACGTTATACGTTATACGTTATACGTTATACGTTATACGGTATACGATATACGTTATGCGTTATATGTTATAAGTTATACGTTATACGTTATACGTTATACGTAATACGTTATACGTTATACGTTATACGATATACGTGATACGTTATACGTTATACGTTATACGTCATAAGTTATACGTTTTACGTTATTCGTTAGGCGTTATACGTTATACGTTATACGTTATACGTTATACATTACATGTTATACGTTCTACGTTATACGTTATACGTTATACGTTATACGTTATACGTTATACGTTATACGTTATACGTTATACGTTATACGTTATACGTTATACGATATACGTTATACGTTATACGTTATACGTTATACGTTAGACGTTATACGTTATACGTTATACGTTATACGATATACGTGATACGTTATACGTTATACGTTATACGTCATAGGTCATACGTTACACGTTATTCGTTAGGCGTTATGCGTTATACGTTATACGTTATACGTTATACGTTATACGTTATACGTTATGCGTTATACGTTTTACGTTATACGTTATACGTTATACATTGTACGTTATACGTTATACGTTATACCTTATACGTTATACGTTATACGTTATACGTTATACGGTATACGATATACGTAATACGTTATACGTTATACGTTATACGATATACGTTATACGTTATACGTTATACGTTATACGTCATAGGTTATACGTTATACGTTATTCGTTAGGCGTTATACGTTATACGTTATACGTCATACGTTATACGTTATACGGTATACGATATACGTTATGCGTTATATGTTATACGATATACGTTATACGTTATACGTTATACGTTATACGTTATACGTCATACGTTATACGTTATGCGTTATACGTTATACGTTATACGTTATACGTTATACGTTATACGTTATACGTTATACGTTATACGTTATACGTTATACCTTATACGTTATACGTTATACGTTATACGTTATACGTTATACGTTATACGTTATACGTTATACGTTATACGTTATACGTTATACATTATACGTTATACGTTATACGTTATACGTTATACGTTATACGTCATACGTTATACGTTATGCGTTATACGTTATACGTTATACGTTATACGTTATACGTTATACATTGTACGTTATACGTTATACGTTATACGTTATACGTTATACGTTATACGTCATACGTTATACGTTATACGTTATACGTTATACGTTATACGGTATACGATATACGTTATGCGTTATATGTTATACGTTATACGCTATACGTTATATGTTATACGTTATACGGTATACGATATACGTTATACGTTTTACGTTATTCGAGATACGTTATACGTTATACGTTATACGTTATACGTCATAGGTTATACGTTATACGTTATACGTTAAACGTTATACGTTATACGTTATATGTTATACGTTATACGTTATACGTTATACGTTATACGTTATACGTTTTACGATATACGTTATAAATACGTTATACGTTATACGTTATACGTTATACGATATACGTTATACGTTATACGTTATACGTTATACGTTAGACGTTATACGTTATACGTTATACGTTATACGATATACGTGATACGTTATACGTTATACGTTATACGTCATAGGTCATACGTTACACGTTATTCGTTAGGCGTTATGCGTTATACGTTATACGCTATACGTTATACGTTATACGTTATACGTTATGCGTTATACGTTTTACGTTATACGTTATACGTTATACATTGTACGTTATACGTTATACGTTATACCTTATACGTTATACGTTATACGTTATACGTTATACGGTATACGATATACGTAATACGTTATACGTTATACGTTATACGATATACGTTATACGTTATACGTTATACGTTATACGTCATAGGTTATACGTTATACGTTATTCGTTAGGCGTTATACGTTATACGTTATACGTCATACGTTATACGTTATACGGTATACGATATACGTTATGCGTTATATGTTATACGATATACGTTATACGTTATACGTTATACGTTATACGTTATACGTCATACGTTATACGTTATGCGTTATACGTTATACGTTATACGTTATACGTTATACGTTATACGTTATACGTTATACGTTATACGTTATACGTTATACCTTATACGTTATACGTTATACGTTATACGTTATACGTTATACGTTATACGTTATACGTTATACGTTATACGTTATACGTTATACATTATACGTTATACGTAATACGTTATACGTTATACGTTATACGTCATACGTTATACGTTATGCGTTATACGTTATACGTTATACGTTATACGTTATACGTTATACATTGTACGTTATACGTTATACGTTATACGTTATACGTTATACGTTATACGTCATACGTTATACGTTATACGTTATACGTTATACGTTATACGGTATACGATATACGTTATGCGTTATATGTTATACGTTATACGCTATACGTTATATGTTATACGTTATACGGTATACGATATACGTTATACGTTTTACGTTATTCGAGATACGTTATACGTTATACGTTATACGTTATACGTCATAGGTTATACGTTATACGTTATACGATATACGTTATACGTTATACGTTATACGTTAAACGTTATACGTTATACGTTATACGTTATACGCTATACGTTATACGTTATACGTTATACGTTATACGTTATACGTTATACGTTATACGTTATACGTCATAGGTTATACGTTATACGTTATTCGTTAGGCGTTATACGTTATACGTTATACGTTATACGTTATACGTATTACGATATACGTTATAAATACGTTATACGTTCTACGTTATACGTTTTACGTTACACGTTATACGTTACACGTTATACGTTACACGTTATTCGTAATACATTATACGTGATACGGTATACGTTATACGCTATACGTTATACGGTGTACGATATACGTTATGCGTTTTACGTTATACGTTATACGTTATACGTTATACGTTATACGGTATACGATATACGTTATGCGTTTTACGTTATTCGTGATACGTTATACGTTATACGTTATACGTTATACGTTATACGTTATACGTTATATGTAATACGTTATACGTTATACGTTATACGATATACGTGATACGTTATACGTTATACGTTATACGTCATAGGTTATACGTTATACGTCATTCGTTAGGCGTTATACGTTATACGTTATACGTTATACGTTATACGTTATACGTTATACGGTATACGATATACGTTATGCGTTATATGTTATAAGTTATACGTTATACGTTATACGTTATACGTTATACGTAATACGTTATACGTTATACGTTATACGATATACGTGATACGTTATACGTTATACGTTATACGTCATAAGTTATACGTTATACGTTATTCGTTAGGCGTTATACGTTATACGTTATACGTTATACGTTATACGTTATACGTTATACGGTATACGATATACGTTATGCGTTATATGTTATACGTTATACGTTATACGTTATACGTCATAGGTTATACGTTATACGTTATTCGTTAGGCGTTATACGTTATACGTTATACGTTATACGTTATACGTTATACGGTATACGATATACGTTATGCGTTATACGTTTTACGTTATTCGTTTTACGTTATACGTTATACGTTATGCGTTATACGTTTTACGTTATTCGTTATACGTTATACGTTATACATTATACGTTATACGTTATACGTTATACGTTATACGTAATACGTTATACGTTATACGTTATACGATATACGTGATACGTTATACGTTATACGTAATACGTTATACGTTATACGTTATACGATATACGTGATACGTTATACGTTATACGTTATACGTTATACGCCATAGGTTATACGTTATACGTTATTCGTTATGCGTTACACGTTATACGTTATACGTTATACGTTATACGTTATACGGTATACGATATACGTTATGCGTTTTACGTTATTCGTGATACGTTATACGTTATACGTTATACGTTATACGTTATACGTTATACGTAATACGTTATACGTTATACGTTATACGATATACGTGATACGTTATACGTTATACGTTATACGTCATAGGTTATACGTTATACGTTATTCGTTAGGCGTTATACGTTATACGTTATACGTTATACGTTATACGTTATACGTTATACGTTATACGGTATACGATATACGTTATGCGTTATATGTTATACGTTATACGTTAGACGTTATACGTTATACGTAATACGTTTTCGTTATACGTTATACGTTATACGTTATACGTTATACGTTATACGTTATACGTTATACGTTATACGTTATACGTTATACGTTAAACGTTATACGTTATACGTTATACGTTATACGTTATACGTTATACGTTATACGTTATACGTTATACGTTAGACGTTATACGTTATACGTTATACGTTATACGTTATACGTTATACGTTATACGTTATACGTCATACGTTATACGTTATACGTTATACGTTATACGTTATACGGTATACGATATACGTTATGCGTTATATGTTATACGTTATACGCTATACGTTATATGTTATACGTTATACGGTATACGATATACGTTATACGTTTTACGTTATTCGAGATACGTTATACGTTATACGTTATACGTTATACGTCATAGGTTATACGTTATACGTTATTCGTTATGCGTTATACGTTATTCGTTATACGTTATACGTTATACGTTATACGGTATACGATATACGTTATGCGTTTTACGTTATTCGTGATACGTTATACGTTAGACGTTATACGTTATACGTCATAGGTTATACGTTATACGTTATACGTTATACATTATACGTTATACGTTATACGTTATGCGTTATATGTTATACGATATACGTTATACGTTATACGTTATACGTTATACGTTATACGGTATACGATATACGTTATACGTTATACGTCATAGGGTATACGTTATACGTTATACGTTATACGTTATACGTTATACGTTATACGTTATACGTTATACGTTATACGTTATACGTTATACGTTATACGTTATACGTTATACGTTATACGTTATACGTTATACGTTATACGTTATACGTTATACGTTATACGTTATACGTTATACGTTATACGTTATACGTTATACGTTATACGTTATACGTTATACGTTATACGTTATACGTTATACGTTATACGTTATACGTTATACGTTATACGTTATACGTTATACGTTATACGATATACGTTATACGTTATACGTTATACGTTATACGTCATAGGTTATACGTTATACGTTATTCGTTAGGCGTTATACGTTATACGTTATACGTTATACGTTATACGTTATACGTTATACGGTATACGATATACGTTATGCATTATACGTGATACGGTATACGTTGTACGTTATACGTTATACGTTATACGTTATACGTTATACGTTATACGTTATACGTTATACGGTATACGATATACGTTATGCATTATACGTGATACGGTATACGTTGTACGTTATACGTTATACGTTATACGTTATACGTTATACGTTATTCGTAATACATTATACGTGATACGGTATACGTTGTACGTTATACGTTATACGTTATACGTTATACGTTATACGTTATACGTTATACGTTATACGTTATACGTTATACGTTATACGTTATACGTTATACGTTATACGTTATACGTTATACGTTATACGTTATACGTTATACGTTATACGTTATACATTACATGTTATACGTTCTACGTTATACGTTATACGTTATACGTTATACGTTATACGTTATACGTTATACGTTATACGTTATACGTTATACGTTATACGTTATACGTTATACGTTATACGATATACGTTATACGTTATACGTTATACGTTATACGTTAGACGTTATACGTTATACGTTATACGTTATACGATATACGTGATACGTTATACGTTATACGTTATACGTCATAGGTCATACGTTACACGTTATTCGTTAGGCGTTATGCGTTATACGTTATACGTTATACGTTATACGTTATACGTTATACGTTATACGTTATGCGTTATACGTTTTACGTTATACGTTATACGTTATACATTGTACGTTATACGTTATACGTTATACCTTATACGTTATACGTTATACGTTATACGTTATACGGTATACGATATACGTAATACGTTATACGTTATACGTTATACGATATACGTTATACGTTATACGTTATACGTTATACGTCATAGGTTATACGTTATACGTTATTCGTTAGGCGTTATACGTTATACGTTATACGTTATACGTTATACGTTATACGGTATACGATATACGTTATGCGTTATATGTTATACGATATACGTTATACGTTATACGTTATACGTTATACGTTATACGTCATACGTTATACGTTATGCGTTATACGTTATACGTTATACGTTATACGTTATACGTTATACGTTATACGTTATACGTTATACGTTATACGTTATACCTTATACGTTATACGTTATACGTTATACGTTATACGTTATACGTTATACGTTATACGTTATACGTTATACGTTATACGTTATACATTATACGTTATACGTTATACGTTATACGTTATACGTTATACGTCATACGTTATACGTTATGCGTTATACGTTATACGTTATACGTTATACGTTATACGTTATACATTGTACGTTATACGTTATACGTTATACCTTATACGTTATACGTTATACGTTATACGTTATACGGTATACGTTATACGTTATACGTTATACGTTATACTTTATACGTTATACGTTATACGTTATACGTTATACGTTAAACGTTATACGTTATACGTTATACGTTATAGGTTATACGTTATACGTTATAGGTTATACGTTATACGTTATACTTTATACTTTATACGTTATACGTTATACGTTATACGTTATACGTTATACGTTATATGTTATACGTTATACGTTATACGTTATACGTTATACGTTATACGTTTTACGATATACGTTATAAATACGTTATACGTTCTACGTTATACGTTTTACGTTACACGTTATACGTTACACGTTATACGTTACACGTTATTCGTAATACATTATACGTGATACGGTATACGTTATACGCTATACGTTATACGGTGTACGATATACGTTATGCGTTTTACGTTATTCGTGATACATTATACGTTATACGTTATACGTTATACGTTATACGTTATACGTTATACGTTATGCGTTATACGTTTTACGTTATACGTTATACGTTATACGTTATACGTTATACGTTATACGTTATACGTTAAACGTTATACGTTATACGTTATACGTTATACGTTATACGTTATACGTTATACGTTATACGTTATACGTTATACGTTATACGTTATACGTTATACGTTATACGTTATACGTTATACGTTATACGTTATACGTTAGACGTTATACGTTATACCTTATACTTTATACGTTATACGTTATACGTTATACGTTATACGTTAAACGTTATACGTTATACGTTATAAGGTATACGATATACGTAATACGTTATACGTTATACGTTATACGATATACGTTATACGTTATACGTTATACGTTAAACGTTATACGTTATACGTTATACGTTATACGCTATACGTTATACGTTATACGTTATACGTTATACGTTATACGTTATACGTTATACGTTATACGTCATAGGTTATACGTTATACGTTATTCGTTAGGCGTTATACGTTATACGTTATACGTTATACGTTATACGTATTACGATATACGTTATACGTTCTACGTTATACGTTTTACGTTACACGTTATACGTTACACGTTATACGTTACACGTTATTCGTAATACAATATACGTGATACGGTATACGTTATACGCTATACGTTATACGGTGTACGATATGCGTTATGCGTTTTACGTTATACGTTATACGTTATACGTTATACGTTATACGGTATACGATATACGTTATGCGTTTTACGTTATTCGTGATACGTTATACGTTATACGTTATACGTTATACGTTATACGTTATACGTTATACGTTATATGTAATACGTTATACGTTATACGTTATACGATATACGTGATACGTTATACGTTATACGTTATACGTCATAGGTTATACGTTATACGTCATTCGTTAGGCGTTATACGTTATACGTTATACGTTATACGTTATACGTTATACGTTATACGGTATACGATATACGTTATGCGTTATATGTTATAAGTTATACGTTATACGTTATACGTTATACGTAATACGTTATACGTTATACGTTATACGATATACGTGATACGTTATACGTTATACGTTATACGTCATAAGTTATACGTTATACGTTATTCGTTAGGCGTTATACGTTATACGTTATACGTTATACGTTATACATTACATGTTATACGTTCTACGTTATACGTTATACGTTATACGTTATACGTTATACGTTATACGTTATACGTTATACGTTATACGTTATACGTTATACGTTATACGATATACGTTATACGTTATACGTTATACGTTATACGTTAGACGTTACGTTTATACGTTATACGTTATACGATATACGTGATACGTTATACGTTATACGTTATACGTCATAGGTCATACGTTACACGTTATTCGTTAGGCGTTATGCGTTATACGTTATACGTTATACGTTATACGTTATACGTTATACGTTATGCGTTATACGTTTTACGTTATACGTTATACGTTATACATTGTACGTTATACGTTATAACGTTATACCTTATACGTTATACGTTATACGTTATACGTTATACGGTATACGATATACGTAATACGTTATACGTTATACGTTATACGATATACGTTATACGTTATACGTTATACGTTATACGTCATAGGTTATACGTTATACGTTATTCGTTAGGCGTTATACGTTATACGTTATACGTTATACGTTATACGTTATACGGTATACGATATACGTTATGCGTTATATGTTATACGATATACGTTATACGTTATACGTTATACGTTATACGTTATACATTATACGTTATACGTTATACGTTATACGTTATACGTTATACGTCATACGTTTATACGTTATGCGTTATACGTTATACGTTATACGTTATACGTTATACGTTATACATTGTACGTTATACGTTATACGTTATACCTTATACGTTATACGTTATACGTTATACGTTATACGGTATACGTATACGTTATACGTTATACGTATACTTTATACGTTATACGTTATACGTTATACGTTATACGTTAAACGTTATACGTTATACGTTATACGTTATAGGTTATACGTTATACGTTATAGGTTATACGTTATACGTTATACGTTAGTACTTTATACGTTATACGTTATACGTTATACGTTATACGTTATATGTTATACGTTATACGTATACGTTATACGTTATACGTTATACGTTATACGTTTTACGATATACGTTATAAATACGTTATACGTTCTACGTTATTACGTTTTACGTACACGTTATACGTTTACACGTTATACGTTACACGTTATTCGTAATACATTATACGTGATACGGTATACGTTATACGCTATACGTTATACGGTGTACGATATACGTTATGCGTTTTTACGTTATTCGTGATACATTATACGTTATACGTTATACGTTATACGTTATACGTTATACGTTATACGTTATGCGTTATACGTTTTACGTTATACGTTATACGTTATACGTTATACGTTATACGTTATACGTTATACGTTAAACGTTATACGTTATACGTTATAGTTTACGTTATACGTTATACGTTATACGTTATACGTTATACGTTATACGTTATACGTTATACGTTATACGTTATACGTTATACGTTATACGTTTATACGTTATACGTTATACGTTAGACGTTATACGTTATACCTTATACTTTATACGTTATACGTTATACGTTATACGTTATACGTTAAACGTTATACGTTATACGTTATACGGTATACGATATACGTAATACGTTATACGTTATACGTTAATACGATATACGTTATACGTTATACGTTATACGTTAAACGTTATACGTTATACGTTATACGTTATACGCTATACGTTATACGTTTACGTTATACGTTATACGTTATACGTTATACGTATATACGTTATACGTTATACGTCATAGGTTATACGTTATACGTTATTCGTTAGGCGTTATACGTTATACGTTATACGTTATACGTTATACGTATTACGATATACGTTATAAATACGTTATACGTTCTACGTAACGTTTTACGTTACACGTTATACGTTACACGTTATACGTTACACGTTATTCGTAAATACATTATACGTGATACGGTTTACGTTATACGCTATACGTTATACGGTGTACGATATACGTTATGCGTTTTACGTTATACGTTATACGTTATACGTTATACGTTATACGGTATACGATATACGTTATGCGTTTTACGTTATTCGTGATACGTTATACGTTATACGTTATACGTTATACGTTATACGTTATACGTTATATGTAATACGTTATACGTTATACGTTATACGATATACGTGATACGTTATACGTTATACGTTATACGTCATAGGTTATACGATATACGTCATTCGTTAGGCGTTATACGTTATACGTTATACGTTATACGTTATACGTTATACGTTATACGGTATACGATATACGTTATGCGTTATATGTTATAAGTTATACGTTATACGTTATACGTTATACGTAATACGTTATACGTTATACGTTATACGATATACGTGATACGTTATACGTTATACGTTATACGTCATAAGTTATACGTTATACGTTATTCGTTAGGCGTTATACGTTATACGTTATACGTTATACGTTATACGTTATACGTTATACGGTATACGATATACGTTATGCGTTATATGTTATACGTTATACGTTATACGTTATACGTCATAGGTTATACGTTATACGTTATTCGCTAGGCGTTATACGTTATACGTTATACGTTATACGTTATACGTTATACGGTATACGATATACGTTATGCGTTATACGTTTTACGTTATTCGTTTTACGTTATACGTTATACGTTATGCGTTATACGTTTTACGTTATTCGTTATACGTTATACGTTATACATTATACGTTATACGTTATACGTTATACGTTATACGTAATACGTTATACGTTATACGTTATACGATATACGTGATACGTTATACGTTATACGTAATACGTTATACGTTATACGTTATACGATATACGTGATACGTTATACGTTATACGTTATACGCCATAGGTTATACGTTATACGTTATTCGTTATGCGTTACACGTTATACGTTATACGTTATACGTTATACGTTATACGGTATACGATATACGTTATGCGTTTTACGTTATTCGTGATACCTAATACGTTATACGTTATACGATATACGTTATACGTTATACGTTATACGTTATACGTAATACGTTATACGTTATACGGTATACGTTATACGTTATACGTTATACGTTATACGTTATACGTTATACGTTATACGTTATACGTTATACGTTATGCGTTACATGTTATACGTTCTACGTTATACGTTATACGTTATATGTTATACGTTCTACGTTATACGTTATACGTTATACGTTATACGTTATACGTTGTACGTTATAAGTTATACGTTATACGTTATACGTTATATGTTATACGTTATTCGTAATACATTATACGTGATACGGTATACGTTGTACGTCATACGTTATACGTTATACGTTATACGTTATACGTTATACGTTATACGTTATACGTTATACGTTATACGTTATACGTAATACGTTATACGTTATACATTATACGTTATACGTTATACGTTATACGTTATACGGTATACGATATACGTTATGCCTTATATGTTATACGATATACGTTATACGTTATACGTTATACGTTATACGTTATACGTTATACATTATACGTTATACGTTATACGTTATACGTTATGCGGTATACGATATACGTTATGCGTTATATGTTATACGATATACGTTATACGTTATACGTTATACGTTATACGTAATACGTTATACGTTATACGGTATACGTTATACGTTATACGTTATACGTTATACGTTATACGTTATACGTTATACGTTATACGTTATACGTTATGCGTTACATGTTATACGTTCTACGTTATACGTTATACGTTATATGTTATACGTTCTACGTTATACGTTATACGTTATACGTTATACGTTATACGTTGTACGTTATAAGTTATACGTTATACGTTATACGTTATACGTTATACGTTATACGTTATACGTTATACGTTATACGTTATACGTTATACGTTATACGTTATACGTTATACGTTATACGTTATAATTTATACGTTATACGTTATACGTTATACGTTATACGTCATAGGTTATACGTTATGCGTTATACGTTATACGTTATACGTTATACGTTATACGTTATACGTTACACGTCATACGTTACACGTAATACGTTATACGTTATACGTTATACGATATACGTTATACGTTATACGTCATAGGGTATACGTTATACGTTATACGTTATACGTTATACGTTATACGTTATACGTTATACGTTATACGTTATACGTTATACGTTATACGTTATACGTTATACGTTATACGTTATACGTTATACGTTATACGTTATACGTTATACGTTATACGTTATACGTTATACGTTATACGTTATACGTTATACGTTATACGTTATACGTTATACGTTCGACGTTATACGTTATACGTTATACGTTATACGATATACGTGATACGTTATACGTTATACGTTATACGTCATAGGTCATACGTTACACGTTATTCGTTAGGCGTTATGCGTTATACGTTATACGTTATACGTTATACGTTATACGTTATACGTTATGCGTTATACGTTTTACGTTATACGTTATACGTTATACATTGTACGTTATACCTTATACGTTATACCTTATACGTTATACGTTATACGTTATACGTTATACGGTATACGATATACGTAATACGTTATACGTTATACGTTATACGATATACGTTATACGTTATACGTTATACGTTAAACGTTATACGTTATACGTTATACGTTATACGCTATACGTTATACGTTATACGTTATACGTTATACGTTATACGTTATACGTTATACGTTATACGTCATAGGTTATACGTTATACGTTATTCGTTAGGCGTTATACGTTATACGTTATACGTTATACGTTATACGTTATACGTTATACGGTATACGATATACGTCATGCGTTGTACGTTTTACGTTATTCGTTTTACGTTATACGTTATACGTTATGCGTTATACGTTTTACGTTATTCGTTATACGTTATACGTTATACGTTATACGTTATACGTAATACGTTATACGTTATACGTTATATGTAATACGTTATACGTTATACGTTATACGATATACG